>NW_026068227.1:295052-326577 GCF_014885135.2 Alexandromys fortis
TATACATACATATAATATAAAATACCTAATGCTTACAATAAAATATGACAGGTAAGGTCATTGTTCCTTCTAGGACTTAATAATTTTGTGATAGTAGTAGAAATAGTAGATGAAAATATATATGTGAACCATGGCAGGATGTGCATGCATTTATGTGTGCATACATGTTGTGTATATGTTCATAATTGTGCATGTGGTATATTCATGCATGTGCATGGGTATGCATGTGCTTATGTGTGTGTATGCATGAGTGTTGTGTACTCATGTGTCTGTGCAAGTGTGTATAGTGTTAGCATTGAAGAAGAAATCATACATTTCTTGGTTTTGTACTAAATTCATGAATTAATAAAGAGGAAGAGAACATGCACTTCTATATAACCTGAGGGCGAGGATGACTGGAAGGCAATGATGACAAAACGACAGCCTCACAACGGATGACATCCAGCACATATAGGATCATGAGTCCTGGTGAAAACCAGAAACTGCATAGGGCAATCCCCAAACTGAAAGGACAATTCAAGTGAAGCTTGGAACAGTTTTTGCATATTATGATTTCACTTAATAGTTACAAAAAACTATTGCCCAATTTTATGTCACTGGTAGAAAAAACCCTATGATCACTCCCTTTGCCTTTTGAAGCTGGTAAAACACAACCCCCGTAGAAACAAAGAATCTTAAAGGGTGGACAGTTTGATTACAACAGCCAGAGTCCCTCCCTGCTGGGAAATGATCATCACTCCGTCTCCTTCTAGCCTCCTTCCTTTCCTCCAGAGCTCAGCCCAGTCTCATAGACACCACCATTCTACCTTATTCCTCTGTTCCCCACTGCCCTGTTCTGTGTGTTCTGAAGAAGCTCTACTCTAAAGCCTGTTTCCTCACAGGATCACCCCATTTGTGCCTCTTCTGTTTGCACCACAGAGGGATTATGGTTTCCCTGATTTATTGACAGTCTAGTGTCTGGTTCACACTCCACTGCACCTTGTAGTGGGTACTAGGGCATGGGGTGCCCAAGTATCTGATTACAACTGGGCTTGAGTAAAACAGTAGGCTCACCCCTGTGTGGTTGGGAACCCTGTAATGCAATGAGGATCTGAAGGCAAGGAAGCTGGGTTTTCCCTCCCTCTGCTGATGGGGGAGTTACAATGTGGATCTCTTTTGCTTTGGGCTCATTTCCATGCCTTCAGACCCAATCCAGAAGCTGTATCATGGCTGTCTGGCTTTCAGGCCTTCAAGCTGCATCACCACCCCTCCAGCAAGAAGCTGGTAGATCGGGAGACTTCCCACAGCAGTCAACATGGATCATGTCAGTCTCTTTCTGCTTCTGTTTCTCACATCCAGATTTTGGCTGCCATCTTCTCTTACCCTGAAACCACAAATAACAGTTATTCAAACTCCCTTCCAGGTTCCTGTTGCCCGCTCCTACTAAGCCAGCCAGAACTGCTCTGTCCCTCTTCGTCCTCGGTCACCTATCCTCTAATTCTGGCCCTGCTCACTTACCCATTCTGTCAGCTCTTGGATTGAATTGAGACTTTGATCTCTTGCTTCTTTCCTTGAACACATGATTTTAGTTCCTACACTTGAACACATGGTTTTAGTTCCTCCTCTATGACTTAGTATTTTTTGCCAGCTGTCTCTTATTAGCCACTTTGGTATTTAGCCTCCCAACATTTTTTTTTTCAACCAATCCTCTTGCTTTAGCAATGTGTTCATTCCTGTAGGAGACCAGGTGGCAGGAACAACTCTAGCTTTGATGCTGGGATGAAGAGAGGGATCTTCAGCCTCAATTCCCTCCTTCCTACACTTTGTAGCTGTATCCACACATGAGTATTGCAATGTAAATCACTCAGATGGTCATGGTGGCATACCAGTTTAATACTAGCACTACAGAGGCAGGGTCAGGAGTAGGACAGGCAGACCTCTTTGACTTTGAGGCCAGCTTCTTGTACATACCAACTTCCAGGGTAGCCTGGGCTACTCAGTGAAATCCTGTCTTGATAAAGAAATAAATGCACTTTAAGAAATCAAAATGAAAAGTTCCTTATAGTATGTATGCCCACTGGCCACATAGGTCTAGTAAGTACCCTACTAGAACTTTGGAGAACTTTCTGTCGATGGAGGAAGTTTGCTGGACAGAGTTGAAATAAAACTCTTGTCCTTTAGAGCAGACATCCTTCTGTCTCCTATAAAACCATGCTCTTTTCTTTTTTCTCATGTCTTTCAATTTATCTTTATTTCCTTCTGCTTCTTGACTCGGGGACATATGCATGGTCTCTCACATACAAGAGACTCCTCATTCTCCAACAAAGCCATCTCCTTCTTTCTTCTTACATTCCTTTAAAGAATTGGTTCTCAACCTTCCTAATGCTGCAATCCTTTAATATAGCACTTCATGTTGTGGTGATTCCCAACCATAAATTTTTTCATTGCTACTTGGTAACTGTGGTTTTGTCACTGTTATAAATTATAAATATCTATCTGTGTTTTTTCTGATGGTCATTTGGGGATCGAAACCCATAGTTGTGGAAAAACTGCTTTAGGTACCCATACACGTAAGTACTCAGAGACACCTTATATTTACTGTCTCCAAATAATCAAGCCATCACAATGGGACTGATCCCAGCCCTGCAAATTGCCACCAAATTACCTCTCCATTGCCACATCCAATGCAATCCTTCCCGATCTTTGATAACTTGATCTTACTGTGATGGTATTTCGCCAGGTTTCACCATATCTCTGATGATTCTCTTTAGTTCCTTTGTGCACTCATTTCCTTCTGCCAGTCTTTGATATGGGTAGCTCCTAATCTTTTATCCTTAGCTGTATTCTGCAACTGTTGTTTTGTTGATGGTTCCCTGCTCTCTGTATTGTGAGCAGAAATGCCACTCTAAGTTCATTTGTGCTCTTAGCAGGACAGAATGTCATGCATAGATCTTTGAATATAAATACATATGTGTGTGTGTGTGGTTTAGTTATTTTTGCTAATCTATGTTAATTTAATTTATGTTAATTTTACAGAGGTATGAGCTTCATGATGATAGCATATGTGCGTGTGTAATGCACTTTTACCTTATCACATTTAATGTTTCATTGGCTGGGGATATAACTCAGTGGTAGAGTAGTCATCTAGTGTGGTGATTTGGATGAGAATGGCTCCAATAGGCTAATATATTTGAACCTTGGTTTCCAGTTGATGGAAATGTTTGGGAGCATTAGGAGGTGTAGTTCTTATGGAGGAGAAGTATTAAAAGCTTACACCATTTCCAGTGTCTCCCTCATGGTGTCCGTGTCAAGATGTAAGCTCTCGGCTACTGCTCCAGCACACCATCGCTGCTTGCCTTTTGCCGTGCTTCCTGTCATGAGGTTCATGGACTTACTCTCTGAAGATATAAGCCCTTATAACCTCTTCTTTCTGTAGCTTGCTGATGTGGGATTCCCCTCTGTATGCTGTGAATATCATTGGTTAATAAAGAAACTGTCTTGGGCCTACACAGGGCAGACTAGAGGTAGGTGGGAAAAACTAAACTGAATGCTGGGAGAAAGAAGGCACAGTCAAGAGAAACTGCCAGGGACAGATGTGCCGGAACCTTGCCGGTAAACCATGAGCCTCATTGTAATGTATAAAATAATAGAAATGGGTTAATTCAAGACGTAAGAGCTATCCAATAAGAAGCTAGAGATAATAGACCAAGCAGTGTTTTAATTAATACAGTTTTTATGTGATCATTTTGTGAGTCTGGGTGGCTGAGAAAAGAATGAACAGCCTCTTACTGCAGGTTGCCTTACTCATAGTATGTTATTACATCAATAACTAAAACATCTAGCTTGCATAAAATCTCGGATTCAAACCCTAGCACCACAAAATCAAAAATCTTGTCACCTCTCCTGGTCCCTCCTCTTTGTACATAGTCCCCCATGAGTCTAGATTCTACATATCAGAGGAAAAAAAACCATGATATTTGTGTAAGTCTGACTTATTTAGCCTAATAGCATGATCTCCATCCATTTTTCTTCAAATGGCAGAATCTAGTTGTTTTTAGTGGCTAGACAGTATTCCTTTGTGTGGTGTGTGTGTGTGTATGTGTGTGTGTGTGTGACATTTTTAAATACTCTCCCATCTGTAAAATATGATGTCTGGTTATTGTACTACAAATGATCCTGTCAGAGGCACAGTTTGCCTATGTGGGTATGTGGGAGACATACCATTTCACATCTGTATGAATATTTTCGGGTGTAATACTTGTAGCATTTAAAAAATTCCTGCATTGCATTAGGATGAAAAAAGACCTCATAGTCTTTTATTTTTTTTAAGCATGGTAAGCTATATAGATGATATTACCTGAGCACAGCAGTGGCAGAGCACACCTTTAATCCCAGCACTTGGGAAGCAGAGGTAGGCGGACCTTGGCCAGCCTGATTTACAAGAGCGAGTTCCAGGACAGGCTCCAAAGCTACAGAGAAACCCTGTCTCAAAAAAACAAAAAGCAAAAAAAAAAAAAAAAAAAAAAAAAAAAAAAAAAAAAAAAAAAAAAAAAAAAAAAAAAACAAAAAACAAAAAAAAAAAGATATTATTTTATGATATTTGATCATGAGACAAACGTTTTTCTGAAAGTTCTTAAGTTTTGGAGGGGAGCAGGTAGAAGAATTCCTTTGGTTTCAAGATATCAAAGACCATAGGGAGCTCCCTGGGAAAATGCTACTTTTTGAAAAAGTTAGTAATTTAAGGTATTTCTCAGAAGGTGATTTCTGGGAACTTATGAATAACTTCTTACATAGCATTTAGTATAAACAAACCAACCATGGAGTGGGTTCCTTATATAAAGTTTGGGAAATAGCTTGAACTGTAAAATATTCTATAAATAAGTCCATATTTAGCTAAGATCACATGCTTACTAAGGTCTTAGGAACTATGATGCTTTATAATACTGCATATTTATATCAGCCTCTAGGTAAGTATTTTGTTTTTATTGATAACATAAATAAAACTTCTGAGGGTTTTATGTTCATACCTCGTAAGTTTATGCTTCTCAAAACACTAGAGAATTCAGTGCCCATATAACTCATTATTCTCTAAAACAACAACTTCTAAATTGGATAGTGTCACTAGTTTAAGTTTAATACATGTTTAAGGAAAGTATTGACTGGCCAATGAACTGAAAATGTAAATAGTTGTCAAAGTCATCAAACTTTATGTACAAAAATATTTCAGCTTTTCGTTGTTGTCTAGACAACACAAAAAACCATAAGAGAGATATAGATGGATTTCATCTACATGGGAAGTTAAAAAAAGGCAAGATCCCCTGAGTAAATTGGGTTCCTGGGGATCTAAGAAGAGGTGGAGGGACAGAGAAAAATATATAGCTCAATAAAATCAATAAAAAATATTTCAGTGTGAAATTCTCACAGATTGAGTAATTTTTTCCAAAACACTGTATAAAAGCTAGTAGTTTATTTTTATTTACTTCTGAATAAAAAAGATAATTCATAATATTTTGTGCATTTCACTTCATTTAACAACTTAACAAATTGTGTTAAAATATGGTAGAATATGATTGCTTGCAAGAAGATTCTAATCTGGTTGAAGAAGCCAGAAATATATACTGAGAATAAATCGATGACTTTCACAGTTGTGTGAGTTCGGAGCATAAAACACTGAAAATTCTGCAGTATCAGAGCAATAGCTTGTGTCATGAGTCTGAACATGGAGCTATTTTAGAATCTGAGGCACTGACTATGATGTAGCTATGTGCCCAGAGCATAGGATTCCTTGCTCACCTATCTGAGTGTATGAGCTGATGGTGGGTGGTCACAGAAAGGAGGTCAGTTTCCTATGAGTGAAGAAGGGAAGCAACCAATGTACAAACAGCTAGTCTGGGTTTTCTCATGGGTATAGCGAAAAAAAAAAAGAGAAACAGAGAAGCAGAACAGGCATTACGGATGTGAAGAATGGAAAACGTTGTGAATGATGTGGCATATATGGAAGAGAGAAGATGGATGACTTGGACCTAAGGCAACATGGGGACAAGTTGGAAATGGTGAAGAGGAGACTGTAATACAGGAGCTACAAAGCTAATTCTGCTTTTTGTTCTCTATCATCAACTCATATGTTTAATCTATCACTTTCATCTTTAATCCTTTTAGGATATAATGTATTCTATTACCAACATACGTATGTTTAGATGAGTGTGTGTGTGTGTGTGTGAGTGTGTGTGTGAGTGTGTATGTAACTTCATAATAGTTTTCATTCAGAGATGAATGACAAATTTAGGGGGCAGGCTAATAATTCTTATTTATTTCTCTTATTGTTTCAGCAAACAATACCTATTTTTTTACCATACTTTACAAAATTCGATGTGTATGGGAAAGTAACACAAAGCATAATAAATATGTATTGAGCTAATATTCCTTGAAGGAAGATACCATATTCTTTATGATTTTTGCCACTTCTGTTGTTGATATTTTGCATTTAATACACATCCAACAACTATAAAGCATTGAAAATATTCTTCTTCAAATGCAGGTGTTATGGGTTCTGAGGATAACATTGCAAGAACAGATCAGTGGTGACACGGGGTTCTTTCTAGCTCTTCCCACATTCCCAATTCAAAGGTTTCCCAGTCACAATGACACCTTTTATTAAGTAATGAGAACGTAGTGACATGTGTGTGTTTTCCAGGTGATATGGTATGTCTACATGAGCGAACTTAATTCTTGAATGTTGTCATATCGAAGAGGAACATATATCACTAAAGTCATTGCTGGACCAAGTTGCCCCATACATTCCTCTGCTCATTCTTTCACTCAATAAAAGGTGCATCAACTAATGTCCTTATACGAAGGCTATCGCATATAATGGTGATTTCTACAGAAATCTCTCGTCTTTCTGCTGCTGTTCAAGTTGGCCACCCTCACCCATTCTCGAGCTGTTATGCACTTTCTGTGTGACTTTCCAGAGCAATCCTTTCACAGCTTTTCTTTTACAAAGACAACTGTCTTTATGTCTCACCCCACAAGAGCAGAACTGAGCTGCTCCTCTCTCACTAGCCTTGAAACAACCTCAGTACTGTGTGTCTTGGTGCCACGTGATGAGCGTGTTCTGGGTGTCGGTAGAGCAAATGCTTTATCAATGATGGTGCATGTGGATTTGAAGGGACTATTAGGCATTTGAATGTTGTGCTCAGAAAACTAAATGAAAAAACCACTGAGAATTATATCAGCTTGAGGCAAAAGATGACTTAAAAGGAAGGAAAAAATGAAAACAAAAAAATGTACAGGAGAATCTGTCAGACTTCATATTACCATTTATAAACGATTCTTATTGTGGTGAGTACTTACATTTTTTAATGGCAGATTTTTGCTCTCTAGTGAGTGTTTCATTTTGCAGAAACCCTTGCAATATACATTATATGTGAAGACAGCAGACTGCAGGGACCTCAGAGATCACTCAGTGCAAATACCAATTGAATAGACGAAGGCACTCACTCTAGAGTGTACATGTCAGTGGGGCAGGGGTGTCTTAGTGCTGCAAACTTGTAAGAGTCCTTCTTTCAAATACCAGTCTTTCCCCTCCTCCCACAGTTTTCCTAGTAGCTTAGTCAGCTTCAGGAAGCAGCTACTCCCACTTGGTGGCTGGCTCCCCCCCCCTCATGTTTCCCTTTAACCATCCATTCTAAGGGAAGAAGGAAAGGGTCACAAGATAGGTCTCACCACAACCTCACAACCTACAAGGGTAGTCTCCATATGCGTGAAAGATAATGCAGGTTGAGCATCTGTGATCTGAACATGTCAAATCCAGAGTGCTGACAAAGCTGAAATTTTGAAGCCCTGACATAATAGTAACAAATGGAAAATTCCATGCCATGAAACCAATCATGCACAACGTTATCGAGAACACCATTTAAGGTTACTGTGAGGCAGTTAGTCAACTGTGCATATAAAAAGGGAGGTGGAGTCATTCTAAAATTCAAAAGTTCCCAAATTGGAAACCTTTCTGAATTTTGGACAAAAGGGATACTCTGCCTGTAGTGACTGCCACTCACAGGTGACCCATACAAGAGTGGTTGTATAGGTTCTGTCTGCACTGCTTTACCCAACCTCACAAGGTCAGTTCCCTTTCACAAGTCTGGGGTTTTGAGTTGTGGAGAGAATTTCACACAGAAGATTTGTGGTGACACAAGGGCTCTTGCTTGACCTGTACATGCCCCCATTTTGTAGGCTTCCCAGACATTATGACACCTTCTATAAAGTAATGAGAATGTGGCAATTGTTTGATTTGTTAGGCAATGCGTATGTCAAGGTAAGCAAAAAACATTTTTTTTTGAAAATTCACATACCTACTTAGTGTTCTTGGTAAACCAATATTTGAATGAGCACATGCTCCTTTGAACAAATAAACAAAAAATTTGTCACCTTGTCATAAGAGATTTTTATTATTTATAGTTAATTACAATTTTCTGAACATATAAAGCAGAAAGGCTAAACTCAGGAGTAATTGTTGCCACAGTAGACCATACATTTTGTTTAACTATATAATAAAATCACATTTTTCATGGTTAAGTTTACTTGAAAGGAATTACAGTCATTTATAATACATACAGTTCTTTCTTCAAACCCATATCAATGTTACTATATTGGTATTTTTACAGCAGACCTCTAGATTTAAAATTAAAATTAGAGTATTCATATTAATGAAGGCATGGTGCTCATTAAAAGTTTAAGATAATAGTGAACTGACTGTTTAAATACTCAACTAGCAAAACATTTTGATACTCCATGAACAAATAAATGATAGAGCAAATAAATAAATTGTCCTTAAACTAGAAATAGGAACTGATTCATTAAAAAAAAATAACTGTTTTGAAAACATGAGGTTAGACTCAGTAGGAGAGTTTTCTTCACAAGCCCAAGGACCTGAGTTCAAATCCCCAGCACCCTGGTAAGGCTATATGACCCTGTCAACTCAGAATGGGGAGACAGAGACAGGTGTCAAGAGCTTGGTGGGCAGTCAGCTTACCCAAAGGACAGCCTTTTAGTTTAGGGAGAGACATTGTCTTAAAGTAATGAGGCAGAGAGTGACAGAGGAAGACACAGGATGTTTTCTTCTGGGTCCTGTGCACACAGACAGCATGCATCCACACACTAAAGTGCATGTACTACACACACACACACACACACACACACACACATTTGTATACACATAGCCCTTAGTAATATTGTTCATAAGAAACAGAATACAAGCTGTAACACTATTCTCATTTACTTGATTATGAATTTTCAGCCTCCTCCAAAGCTTCTCAGAATATCCCTGATTTACATATAAGGTAAAGTAGCAATTGTGAACCGAGTGGTGACCAGAGGCAATTGGCATGCCCTAGTTAGTTATGTGGTAGCAATGACATCACCGCATGCCCAGAATGCTATCTGAAACAGAGTTAAATATAAAACTGACATGGGAAACTGGTGAATCAGCACATGTGGCATTTTTGTCTCAAGAGATACCATGAGGTATTCATCATCCCTAGAACTTCCTAGGCCCAGCGAGGTGTCTTTACTTTCTCCATGTCCCCACCTTATGCCTGAGTTAACACATATTGAGTTTATCTTGAAGAGATATAAAGTTTATTTTATCTAACACACAGAATTGCTGTGGGACAATAGTTGGTACCCTGTCAATTGTATTTTAATAAAATGCTGATTGGCCAGTGACCAGGCAGGAAGTATAGGTGGGGCAACCAGTCAGGAAGTATAGGCTGTGCGACAAGAACAGGAGAATTCTGGGAAGAGGATTCAGTCTGCAGTCATCACCCAGATGTGACTGCCTTACTGATAAAGGTACCAAGCCACGTGGCTAACACAGACAAGAATTATGGGCTAATATAAATTATAAGAGTTAATAAGAAGCCTGAGCTAATAGGCCAATCAGTTCATAATTAATGTAGACCTCTGTGTTTTCCTTTGGGACTGAGAGACTACAGGACAGAAACCTCTGTCAGCACAGAACTGTGTCTTACTTTTGATTGAAGCAACCTTTGTCAGATTCTCTCATCTTATAAGGAAAGACTCTGAACTCTTAGGGTTAGCGGAATCATTTAAGTAAGTAGTTGCTTTTTGTAGTTAAAAAATTTTTTTTATCACCATCATCATTACTACCAGCAGCACCACCACCATCATCATCACCACCATCATCATCTTTAGTTGGGATGTGTGTATAATTGCCAAGGTGTGTGTATGAAAGTCAAAGGACAAATTTTCCAGAGCTGGTTCTCCTTCTCCACCTTGTTTTTGAGGCAAGATCTCTCATTTTTTTCTGACATACTGCACAGTCCAGGTCACAGTAGTTTGTCTTTTATTTACATGTTTATACATACATGAAATCAGTGGAGTCCCTTTCATTGAGCATATTGTAAGAGAGAATCCTGTTACTGTCCAGTGTCATGAAGGTGTGTCATTGTCATCAAACAAGAAAAGAATTGAACTAGAAGATGAGTGGGTTAAACAATACATAGTCAGAACTTAGTGGACACATATCAAATGCTCAAAGACTTGGGGGACATTAAATAGAAAGCAAACCAAACTGAAAATTTACTGAAAGTTTTCCTTTTGATTGTGCACTCATTTGTTTTGTGGACTAGTATTTGAAACTTATTTTAAAACAACAATTAAAAAATGTAAAGTCTAACTTGCACTTATCCTCTCAAGAGAACTTAGAAGTATTTACGTTGTTGAGAACTTTCTTTTTAATTCTGAAAGTAACATTGTGAACTTGGGTTTCAGGAGGAACAATGAAAAAGAAGCTGATGATGTGTGACATTGTGCTCTGATAAAGGGAAAACCTGAGCAGAAAGAACAGGGCTGGGCAGATGGCTCAGGAGGTAACAAGCTTTGCCGCTCAAGTGTGGAGACCTGGGTTCAGATTCTTAGCACACTGTTTAAAGCCAGGTTTGGTGGGGCAGATTTGCAACCCATGGGAGGCAGAAACATGAAGACTCTTGGGGTTTTCTGGCCAGCAATTCTAGCTAAGGGGGCGAGCTCCAGGTTCAGTGAGAACCCTGTCTCAAACATATGGTAGAGAAGAGATTGAGGAGTACACTTGATATAAGCCTCTGGCCTTCACATGCACTTGCGTAGGGAACCTGTACACACGCACACACACACACACACACACACACACACACACACACACACAAAAAGAGAGAGAGAGAGAGAGAGAGAGAGAGAGAGAGAGAGAGAGAGAGAGTATACACTTGTAAAAATTTGCGAACTCTCCTCTCAGGCTGATCAAATCCTCCTGCCATTTCATATTTCCACTAATGTTTATTGGATGTGAATCCTATAAAATTGATCAAATTAAATGACCTGAGTGTGTGTGTGTGTGAGAGAGAGAGAGAGAGAGAGAGAGAGAGAGAGAGAGAGAGAGAGAGAGAATGCATACACGAGGATTCTTGGAACTGTTTACTGCTTTTGAGGACTTGCTACATAGCCAAGGTTGTCTTTGAATATGCAGCCCCCTCCCCGCAGCTTCTGGAATTCTGCGATTAAGGCACGCACAGTCACTGCTGATCTAGCTGGCAGCTCTAAGCATCGTCTCTTCTAAATTTGGCCTCTGCAGATTATTTGCTGTGTTCTATCTGCAAGGAAGGAGGGGGCTAATATGGGAAACACTGTCAGTCTTGCTCCTATCTACAGGAAAAGCCTTCTGTAAGGAAACCTGCTCTAAACTTCCTTGTAATGCTTTTGCTCTCTGTCTTTCTGTCTCTCCGTCTCTCTCTTAAAAAGCCTCAGCTTAGGACAGTATTATAGAAATATCAGTTAAAGCTTGGATGTCAGTATCTGGTAGCTGACAATGCAATTGGCAGCATTTTCAAAGCCCTTTTGAGTTTTTATGTAGAAAAACTAGAGTTTCTTTTTCCTCTCAGTCTTAGAGTCTGTATTTAAGATGTATATGGGAAGCCTTGTAGGAGTCAAGACAGAGCTGGCTCTGACTGCAGCTCTCTTGATGTTTGTTCTATTGTTGTTATTTGATTTTCTGCACTCTTTCCTCTTAACTGCTCTCCTGTCCTCTCTGGTTGTTTTCCGTTTTCTCCTTCCCTTCGCCATCTTTGTTTCCTTTCTCCCTTCTCATATTCCTTTTTCTTCCCTGTCCTTCCCTTTCTTGTTTCTTTAGTTTCTTTTGCATGTTCTTGTCTTCGTTATCACAGAGATATAGCCTGTCAATCAAATGGAAATAAACTGAAGAGAACAGGTTGGATTCTGACAGTATTGTGTGATTAGGAAGTTGTCAGCTTCTTACTTGGTCACATTTTCCACCATGTTAGTTAGCCTGGTGCACACTGACCTTCTCAACTCAGGATTCACACCTGGACTCTGGAGCCTGATCTCTTGGGGATGCTAAAATGAATGAATGAATGAATCTTCAAAATTCACCTCTTAGAAAGGGCATCACAGTGAGCCAGTGACCTCTCGTAGGCACTGCTAAGTCAAAGACCATAGAAGAGAAGCAGGAAGTTAGCAGTGTCACTGAGCATAATTCCCAACAGACCGGGTTAATTCACAGTTTAGTTATCAAATTGGAAATCACACACACACACACACACACACACACACACACACACACACACACACAAAACCTGTTAAGCAGAGTGAGAAGTTCTTCTAGTGTGGCCCTGGTTCTAAAAAAAAAAATCCTCATTCACTCTGAGTAAATGAGTTTTAAATATAGATTCACTAGATGCATGATGAAGGACTGGAAGATACACATTAGAACATCTTCCCCAAATTAAGCATCATAAATGCCATCTTATTTTGGGGCCTGATTATAAATGTTGATAGTTCATCTAGTTAAATTATAGGCATAGGAACAATTACCAAGATCTGAAGAATGTCTTTAGGGTCTTACATGCTTTCTCAATAACTAGCAATGATACCTACTGAACAGATGACATCTTGCACAAGAACTAAGAGTCACTGCTGTGGTTGTTGTAAGGGAGGGTTGGGGTTGCAATCACTACCCAACAAGGGCAGCTGGAGCTCTGCCTTGGGAACTGTGCAGAGTATCTTTGTCTGTGTGAGGAAACTGGCTCCCTAGGAAACATAGGCGTTGTGCAAAGACATACATGCAGACAGAAAATGGATGAAGCAGTTGCTGAATAATACACTCTGCTATGTCTCGTCTTCTGATTGCGTCTTCTATCTTCCATAATAAGGAATTGTAATCTAGCCTTTGACTCCCCAGGTTCCGTCCTCCCTTCTCTACTTTTATTAGCAAGAGGCTGTGCATGTAGGCAGACTTCTTAGGTCAGTCACCTCCAAGAAATCCAGCACAGAACATAGGCTATTATCTGGATTGTCAAGTGGCTGATCTGAGATGCTTGCAGTCACATGGTGCTGCCAATGTGCAGAGCGTTGGTGCATAACTGCAGGCTGTCAGTGTAGACCATGCTTGCAAGTTCTAGGAGCAGGGAGCATGTCCTAGGGAGATGGGAAATGAGAGGTTGTCACAAGTGTTTATTTTCTGACTGTCAGAAGAAAACGTGACCCCCATTTTTGAGGAAGACTTCATTCATAACCTCATAACCTCTTCCCATACTATCCAGTAATAAATTTAAAAATTCAAGGTATGCTATAAAACAGGAAAAGATGACTGGAATCCTCGATTTAAAAAGAAAACCAACCCATAGATGACATAGATATTATTATATATAACTTTTATATAAAGACTCAAAATGTCTACAATTAAGAAGAGAGAGAAAATAACAGAAAAATACATAAGATTATGAACTTCAGAGCATTGAAACAATCAAATGGATATTCTGTAATTGAACTAGATTTCTTAAGATTCAACATCTTGAACATCTTGAACAGGTGTGTGAGTTTATCAGAATCCAGAACTTTTGACCTATAAGCCAAGTCAAAACAAAATAGAGAAACAGAATGGTAAATAGCATCAAGCACCTAGGCACACGGTATACCAAATGACCTCTGAACGCACAGTGCTCTGGAAAGAAAGTCTATATTTGCACCATTGAATCACTTCCTTCCAGACCATATGATACACTGAGGACAGTCACAGACACATTCAGCCCCTGCACTGATTCAAAGAATTTGTGTTTTCCAGGGAATTTGGGAGGATGGGAGCTTTTTTTCTTTTTTCTTTTCTTTTTTTTTTTTTTGGTATATTTGAAACTCTCAATTTAATGGGAGATATGCTTTCCTTCAGCACTATTTTCATTCAAACTTGATGACATCTGAAGAGAGAACTGAGAACAGGATGCAGGATTCTGGAAGCAGGGACATCCTGGGTCAAGTTCTCTTCCTAGAGGAAATGATACAGACTTCTGAGACACCAAACACTTCCATGGTTTAATTCTTTTTCTTTGCCTCTTCTTGTTTTCATTTCAAAGCTGTTTGGCTTAGTGGCAGACCCCCTACTCATTACACTTTCTCTTCTTTTTTTTCCCCCTTCATTTTCCTTCCTATTTTGATTGACTGAAGCTATCAACTTCATTCCCACCATCCCAGTATCTTAAAAGTCCATGAGATTTTCAAATGAATCCAGTATGTTTGCAATTTGAAGCACGAGGACTGTTTTACCAGCTGTCACACATCTTTTCATGTATCTTAAATTACTTTTCATGGCATTTTTATACATTGCCTGTAGGCCCACCCTAATGCTTTTGGGGGCGGAAGGAAGGATATACTGTGGCAACAGTCTTATGCGGTCTTAATAGAAAGTTAGAAATGTGGCAGCCAACTTATGAAGATAGAATTGTTAGTTTTAATTATCAGTCTAGATTTGCTTGGGAAGAGAGTCTGGGAGCAAGGCTGTCATTTATGAACGTGTCTGTAAGAGAACTATCTAGAGTATCTGATCGAAGCAGGAGGATGAAACCCATCATGAGTAGCTCTCTTCTCTGGGTCTAGGTCCTGCATATAGAATAGGCCAGGGAGTGTGCTAAGGAGTAAGCTCTCATCTATTCATTGTGCTCTACTTTGGACTGTGGATGTCATGTGACTAGTTATCTTAGGCTCCTGCCAAGCTGATTTCCCTCTCATGGACTGTAACATGAAATCATGAGCTAAAATAAATATTTTCTCTCCTAAATTGCTTTTCTGTCACCCACACAACAGTAAAATGGACAATGAAAAATTGACCTTGTATTTTCTATCTCATAGGTTTAACTAAAACTGACTGCTTAGGTCCTAAAAGCTCAGCTACTGGACATGTTCAGAAGTTAGTCACAGCCTAGAAGTAACTTCGCATTTCTTCCCTTTCTCCTGTACCCCACAACCTTCCTTAGGTCCCTGATGATAAGGGAGTTTCTCTTGGCCTGCAAACTTATCACCTCAACTCTGCTCAGTCTAGTGGATCCCCAGTTTCTGAGGCTAGGAAAAGATGAAGCCCAGCAGCCCTTGCTCTCCCTACAGACACACGTGGCTTTGGCTCACACTAATGACTCTGTAGAAGCACTTAAAGAGCTTTGCTTGACTGTGAAACACTTTGCAGATGTTTGTATTGTTGAACTCCAAAATGATGGGAGGGAGAATGAATATTGTTATCCGCATTTCACAAGGAAGAAAGTAAGGTGGGAGAAAGAGAAGCGATCCCCTTAAGGCAACAGCTAGACTGCTTTAAAGCCAGACTCATGGGTTTGATACTATTCAGTATTATACAGCTCGCTTAGGAGGCTTGGGTGGCCTGGCTGTGGGGAGGGTCACGAGTAACATCATTATTGCCAGGTACTCATGCTTTACCACAGTTGTCTAAATTGTGGCATGATGCTATCATCTACCGAAGTGCTGGCTCTCAATCATACTGTCCTGGGATGCATACAGCTCATGGGCCACAAGAGCATGACTATTTTAATCCAGTAGCAGTTATGGAACACAGTTTGCAGTACTGTTTTGCTGCTAGTAGAAGAGAGAGTGTCTCGACTGCAGAAGCCTTTTATGGTGTGAATCCCCAAATCTTATGGTAAATAGAGAAAGTTGAAGGTTTTGAAAGCTGATGTGGATCTTATAAAAAGAGGAAGGGGCACTAGTGTGGTAGTTTGTAGGAACTATTCCCAAAACTGTGCAATAATTTTTTTTCTGATAGATGACCTCCTGTACTAAAGGCATTTAAACTGCCTACCGACATGATGCCAAGCATATAATGCTGTTGTGGGGTCATGATGTCAGGGGATTCTTCATGGGTTTCCCTCCTTTCTATGTGTCTTGGGAACAGAGGAAGTGATTCTACTACATTCCATCATTTCAGGAATGTGTGTGCATCTGGATGTGGTGTGCATGCCTTTGATCCCAGCACTTAAGAGGCAGATGCAGGTAGATTTCTGTGAGTTTGAGGCCACCATGGTCTACTTAGTGAGTGACAGGCCAGGCAGGACTATACAGAGTAACCCTGTCTCAAATAAAAAAAAAAAAAAAAAACAAAACAAAACACAAAAACACAAAATCAAGAATGTATGAACATCAGACAGCATCGGAAGATAAGATCTGCCTATAGAGCAGCTGAGAGGAATGTCTACTACACACCAGAAAAGACTCATATTCCATGTGCTGGAGTTACCTCTCCCATCATACTTCCTGTGTGTGTGGATGCAGCCTGACCCTTTTGTAATGATGCCCTGTGACAATCAGGGATCCAACAACCAATGCAACAAGATCTTGATATCACTGCTGCTGCTGAGGGTAATAAGGTCAGCTACGGCCGATTCAGGGAGATTTAATCTTCTTTCAGCATCTGTAGAAGTATGCCATGTTAAATATTGGATTGAAACTGGCCTTAAGAATTCCTGACGGACCATAGGGAACCCTCTAGCTTCTTTGTTTGTTATTTGAGGCAGGGTTTCACTAGGCAGCCCTAAATGGGTTGGAACTTTTTATGTAGATTAAGCTGTCCATGAACTCAAAAGAGATGCACTTGCCTCTGCCTTCCACATGTTGGGATTAAAGATGTGAGAACCACCATGTTTGGCTACCATATTCTAGCTTTACGCAAAAATGTGAATACGTAGATAAATAGAATCAGAAGACACTGGTGCAGTTTATCGGCAGGATGATCCCGACAGTCACACAGAACACTGCCTGTGGAAACCATGTAGATAATTGGCCAAAGTTGTCAGGAAATGATACGCAGATAATTTGCGGACTTTTCGACCACTCTGCTGACACCTCCATTATTGATGTCTGTTTATGAGCAGTGATGGACAACCTGGGATCCAGGTTTTCAGACTGAGGTACTAGACGCCTTTGCATCTAGTATGTTGCTCAGCACAGTTGGAAGTTAGCTTCACTATGTCCCAATAAGCTGGAATTTGACTGTTAGTCTACTGCTAGATTTTTCTTTCTGAACCAACCTCCAGTTCATGTTGGATAAGGGCAAGGTAAACCCCTCCTTTCTGTATGCTATGTTTTTCATTATGATGAGCCAATAACAACAAAAAGAAAAAAAATGTCTTTTGTGTAATGCATGCTTATCAATGACTGTAGAATTTTCTGTAGCCTTAGGGTTGAGGAAGTCCCCGGCTTCTATAACAATGTTCTCCAGATTTTTACTGTCAGACTAATAAAGTTAAATGTGACTCTGACCCTGATGTTCATTTCAGTGACTGACCCCCTGCAGATGTTTCAATTTCATTTCCTTAAGGCTTAGATCCTAGTTCTGTCTGGTTCATATGAACTTTGCCCATTCTTTTATGGTTCTCCCTTCTCCATTGGAAGCTCTCAGAAACTCACTTGCTTGAATCAGGGAGGTGCCCAGCCCAGGTACACTGCAGAAGTTCAACACATAGTTGTAGTGTCAGTAGAATATAAGTTCTTGGTCTTTTCTTACACCTAAAATCTTCACCCTTACTAGAACTTTCATTTTACGTAACAAAAAGCACACAGGAGTGATAATAATACAAGAAGTAATATAATAATATTGGTAATGCAAAAAATATATCGACTGAGCTCTTACTGTCTGTAGATACCAACCAGGCCAAGCACTTTTTGTGAATTACCTCATGTGATCACTGTAGAATCTCTGTATGTCTGCTAATGTTTTAGCTTGAGTAGGTCATTTTTCCAAAGTCACAGATTGACGGGACTGAAACTCAGTCATTTTCTAAGAGCCATGGGCATCGGATGGATGTGTCGTATGCCTTAAAATGAATACGGATCTTTTGGTTGTGCATTTGTTTTATTTTATTAGGATGGGGCCTCCCTCTATAGCTCAGGTTGGTAAAGAGCTCCTTTTGATGCCTCAGACATAGTGGTCCTCCGTCCTCAACCTCAGAATGCTAGCTTTCCAGGCACCAGTCAGTGAACTAACTTCCTGTTCATTTGTTGTTTGTGTTTGTAGTTTTGCTTTGGGGTTGCGGGATTAAATTGAATTAAATGTACCTAAGCCATTCAGTGTTGTAGCCAAAACTGTTAGTATGGTAGCCAAAGCCATTGGTGGTGTAGCCCAAGCCACCATTCTGGTTCACCCTTGTGGAAATGGAGCATTTATTAATTTGTTCTTTCAGGACTGTTTATTGATACTTAACTTGATAGAGAGTAAGGTCCCCATAAATCCTAGTTATGAAGAAAAGTGATTCCCTTTAGGACAAGGTGAGAAGCCCCTATTGCCTTGCCCATGTCTGGTGTTGACCTTAGAGACAGATAGGAAAAAGAGGGGCAGGAGGGGAGGGGTGCAGTGCTAGTCTGGGGATCCCTAATTGCATGTTGTTGCTAGCGGGGACTGTTCCTGGCTCTCTTCCTATTGTTTTTGTGCTGTGTCTGCTGCTTAACAAGGTGGTTACTTCATAAACACGGCCAAATGAAAGAAAGCAAGAGCCCTCTTGGATGTTCCTTCTCGCTTTAATCATTGCCCTGGAATTTTGCTTATTAAGTTGTTGACTGGGATAACTGGATACTGTATTCTGGCTTGCTATAAATGTTCTTGTATTAGATTAAATGTGACCAGTTTCAGTTTCTGCTCTTTCTCTGTAACCAGAAAAGAGCCTCCTTATTTACCACAGCCCATAGTCTTTAGTACTGTAGCTCAGATTAGAAGAAGGTTCTTTTTTTTTCTTTTTTTTTTGATTTGCATTTTTAAAATTTATTTATTTCTTTATTAATTAATTAAAGATTTCTGTCTCTTCCCCACCGCCGCCTCCCCTTTCCCTCCCCCTCCCCCAATCAAGTCCCCCTCCCTCGTCAGCCCAAAGAGCAATCAGGGTTCCCTGCCCTGTGGGAAGTCCAAGGTTCTTTCTTCTCTCATTCTTGAGCTGCAGAAAGCCGCTCCATGGAAAAACTGCTTACATATGGCTGAATGATTAGGTCAAGCCTAATGAAGTTGATGATACTGAGAATTTTTAATTATATGTTTAAAAAAGTCCTTCTTCAAGTTAAACTTAAGGAGTTGTTTGTTATTTTTAAAGACAACATTGCAAATGCCTACAAATGAATATACTATCCCACAAACATTTCCATTTTGCTTTCCAGAATGAAGAGTAATTTCGGGCTAGTGTGTGTGTGTGTGTGTGTGTGTGTGTGTGTGTGTGTGTGTTGTTTCCTCATCAGAATTCTTCCTGGCTGGATAGCTTGTGTTACAAAACATTGCTTTTCCAGTTCCCATTATTATGTGAGCATGTGAAGGATAATTTATTTCATATTATTTAAAGCCTTCTGAATATTATTAGCATGAGAGGAAACCATGGAAATTATGGGTTCCTGGTTCAATATTTTTAACAAATATTTACCAAGAGCCAACAAAAACAACATTTGCTGCATGACTGAAAAACAAAAGGCCATAGTCCTTCCCTTCTTGGAATTTATTGTTTACAGTTTGTACTGTTTATATCAACGAGCTCTATGTGTACGAACCTTGGCTCGTGTGGAACTGAGAAGGTGAGTGTGCAATAGAATAGAATGAGGGGAGTGAATGAGGCTGGGGAGGTTGGAGACACTCTCTCTGTGCAATCATGGCAGCCAAGGTTAAGTGTGGCTGTTGACCTGATGAAAGGGACCAACCAGCGCAGGGGACATGAAGCAGTGCAGGTCAGCTCAGTTCAATGAGTGTTTATAGAACGCCCAACATACACCAGGCACTTTGCCTGGACTCTGGAAATAAAAATGAAAAAGGCATGGTTTGCCCCTGGGAAATAACTCATTCTAAGGGGCTCATTGTTCTGTAATTGATGGATTTGGAGAGTTCTTTATGTACTTATTTGGCTCTTCGTGCACTTATTTTGCTTGGGAGCAATTTGAATCTTGTCCAAAGATTGCCTCAGTAGGCAAATCTTTATCAAGAGACCCAACAGTCTTTTTGCCACACATTCAAGGTTTGACAAACTCATAGACATAGTTTGTGAGATTCAAGTTCAGCAAGGCTATTCCAGGCTTTTCCATCCATTGAATATGATCCCAACAGAATTCACATGCCTTTTTCAGTCTGCCAACAGCCTGGCTCCAGGAAGGAAGCTTGATTGCCACCAAACAACAGCTGCAGTATTATTTTTAAAGATCCATTAACTAAATTTTGAAGCCACTTACAAAAAAGAAATAATAAGGGATATATTTGCGCTTGATTAATGTTTTCGTATTATGCATTCCTCAGTCCCCAAGAACAATGTACAAGCAGCATTCATATAGAGTATTAGGGGTATAAACCTAGAGGATAAGTGAGAACCGTGGTAAAAAAGGCAGTGGCCAGAACACCAGGGAAGGACTACACCAGAATAAGTTACCTTAGCCTGGAAGGCAGGTCCTCATTCACTCCACCCTCCCTCAGCACATTCTAGCATTGCTCCTATTAAGGTCAAGGCTTTTTCATAATTGTTTTTGTTTGTCATCTTGACATTTCTCTGTTATCCTAGAATGATAACCATCAAGATCTTGGTGACTCAATTCTGAGTGACACACACACCTACTCCTTTAGCTCACTGTATCAACCATCAAGTTTCTGGGCCTTCAGAAAGATCATCAGTCAGTTTGGCTGGCTCCTTGGCTAGCAGGAATCCACAGCGATGACTCAGGAGATCAGAGATACCTAGATCTTGTCTTAGTCCTGCTATCTCATTTCATCCTCGCATTCCTTTTCACTCTTCTTTTCAACAACTCATGCAGATTCTTTGCATCACTGCACAGCTGACCTTCTGTTCCCATGGATTCTGCAGCCAGACTCAATTAATAACTGCAAGAAAATATGGAAGAGAAAAAACTGCATGCAGGAAATCATTGCTTTTCCCTAGAGAGCTTCTCAATTTTATAGGTTTATCACTCGGTTCACCTAATGCACCCAGTTCTATCAGACTGAACTGTGGGTGAGGATGGCTTCTAAGAAAGTCTTGGTCTATTCCAGGAAGAAGATGCTCGCCAGATGACCCAGTGGTGGGCAAGGGGTAGAGAAACATAGACCAAGACTCACTTGACTGGTCAGGCAGTGGTGGCGCACACCTTTTTTCCCAGCACTTGGGAGGAAAAGGCAGGTGGATCTCTGTGAGTTTGAGGCCAGCCTGGTATACAGAGAGAGTTCTAGGACAAACTCCAAAGCTACACAGAGAAAACAAAAAACAAAACAAAACAAAACAACAAAATAATAAAAAAAAACCTCACATGACCAGAGACTAGAAGCAACCTTTTGTTTGTAAGTTCTGCTTGCCCCAGCCTTCGTTACTTTGGTTTTGATTACTTGTCTGCTGAAAAAGAGGTCTCTTAACTACTTGACTGCAAACAACAGAAAAAAACAGTGTTTGATAAAAAAAAAAGAGGTCTTTTAACTACTTGACTGCAAACAACAGAAAAAAACACTGTCTGTACTAAACAAAATTCAGACTTAAAAACAAATCACTATTTCCTGTACAGTAGTATAACTGTTTGCCTCAGTCCTCACTCCATACTGGGCAGTATACATAATACAGAGATGATTTAAAGTATATCTGTGGTAACTGCTTTTATAAGGGACTTGAGTATTCCTGGTCTCTGGTGTCAGTGGGAGATGCAGAACCAATCCACAATTGTACTGAGGAATGACTATATACATTAAACTATAAAATTGTACTTGAATACAAATCCCAAGCATTTGCTTTCTCCCCTAGTCTCTAATTTCTCGTTTTAGGAATAGCCTGGTGTGCTTTGTCATTGAGATTTATGTATTAGGGGACAAGTTATATTTTCAGGTTATAGAAGAGGACATTCCTATATCACCACATTAATGACACGTAGGATTTTGTAACCAGTTATTAATTAATAGGAGAGTCAAATAGAAATGAACATCACTTCTTAGGTTTTCTTTCTGAATTTAATATACAGAAACCAATTTTATGGAGATCTCACAAAGCATTAGCAACATAATAGAATGTTAGTGGTTTGAACTCATCAGCTAAAAAGTTTTTGCCATACTCCATGGTGCATGACTATAACAGTTACTTTTCTATTTCTGTAATAAAATGCTATGATGAAGACAACTTAGAGAGGAAATAGTTTATCCGATCTTACAGTTCCAGAGAGCTAGAGTCTACGATGACGGAGAAGAGACCGGCGGCATGGCTACTGGAACAGAAGGTTGAGAACTCACATCGTGAGCCGCAAGCAAAGAGAACAAAGTGTGAATGGTGTGTGCCTTTTGAAACCCCAAAGCCCGCCTCCAGTGACATACTTTCTCCAGCAAAACCATACCTCCTGAGCATATGCAAGCTGCCATCTGGGGACCAAGTATTCAGAGAGCGGAGACGACGGAGAACATTCTCATTCCAACTACAACACTACAGTTCCTAGCCCTATTGACTTGTGGCCTTATCATACTGAAACTTCATTTAGTCCAACTCCAAAAGTCCCCATATTCTTCCACCTGCAATACTGTTTACAAGTCAGAAGCTCAAATTCTCTTCTGAGACGTGAGGTGATCTCTTAATTATAGCCATCCTTAAAATCGAAAAGCAAATTACATACTTCCCCCATATGATGGTTACAGCATAGGCATTATCATCCTCCCAAAAAGTGAGGAAATACTGGCCTAAAACAAGAGTGAAACCAAGCAATGCAAACGCAAATCCTGTCCTGTGTTCAGTGTCAAAGGATGCAGGGGCTCTGCCCTTCCAGATACTCGGCTGCCTGTAATGTACATCTCTCTCCTGGGCTGGTTCCACTTTCTGTATACATTTTTCCTTGGCAGATATCCCAAAGCTCTGGCTTCTCCATATTTGGGGTCTCCAACACCCAGGTTTTATTTCCACAGCTTTTTTCAATGGCCTCTCAGGTTTTCTGTTCAGGAACCTGCTATATACTTGGCCTTGGCGGCTCTCTGAAACTTTGGGAAAAGATTCACAACCCCTTTACTCCTCTCTGTATCTTTCCTAGTTGAAAGGTACTGCCCAATTCTGAGGCTATCTTGGGACAGATCCTTGTCCCCTCAAGTCATATTGGTAGCAGTGATTATTATTGTTGCTTTGTAGGAGTAGAACACTCCTTAGGCCTCTTCCTGTTTAAGTTGGAGGTCCTGGCTCCAAAGGCTCCTTTCCCTTTATTCCAGTGCAGATCAGGCTTGTTCTTCATCTCTCATCTCTGCCAGCATGAACGGGTTAGAGTCCACACTGGTGGAGCAGAGGCACCAGGCCTGGCTATGCTGAGAACCTACATCATGAGCTACAGGCAGGAAACAGTAAACCCAGAATGGTGTGTGGCTTTTGAAACCCCGAAGCTCACCCCTAGTGACATGCTTCCTTTAGCAAGGCCACATCTCCTAAGCATTGCCAACCAACGTTGCCAATCAGTGACCAGGCATTTAAACATCTAAGTCTATGGGAGACATTCTCATTCAAACCGCCGCAATGCCTGTCGTTTCAGGTACTTGGGAGTCTAAGGCAGGAGGACCCCAAGTTCAAGGCTAATCTGGCAAATGTGAGGAGACCCCCCCTTAGATAGAACCCAAACAAAACTTAAAAAGTAAACAAACATCAGTGGTAGTGACTTTGATTGATATGTGTGAGGACCAGGGTTCAACTATTAGTACAAAACCATTTTTTTAAAAGACTTTCTTTTAAGAAATTATGTTGGAGACACCATTATATGGCCTGTCACAAAATTTAAACTATTTTCCCTTTTCAGAGTTTAAGAAAGTATTTGAAGATTCAGTGTGTATTCTTCCTTTAGCAATTCCCTGTTTTTTTTTTCAAGAGTTATCAACTATGTTGAAGTGAGCTCTGAATTTTGTCTGCAGTTTCTAAATGAATGTGGTGAGAATCATCACAGACTATCTGCAGAGCAAATTATGTGTCCTATCTCATTTCCAGGTTATTCTCTGTAAAGGGCTTTCCATGTCTACTGCTTTATACACTAACTATTTCTGTCCATTTTTCTGGAAATATTATTAATAATATACTCAGCAATGATCTTTCTAACCCAAAATGTTCTTGTGTTATTTTGGAACAAGTAGTTAATGACTCACAGGCCATTGGGCATCCGAGCTATGGTTAACCAGTGGTCAGGTTAGGAAATTCTGTTCCCATTAACTCCCTGTCTTAGTTCAGAACACTTTTTTCTGTACTCCAACTTTTTTTCTTTTGATTTGTCATACTCATAGTCACTTGTTGGTGTTTTCAAACCAAAAGTAGAAGCAGTGACATGCCACAAGAAGTATTGTTCATATTTCATTTCCATCTTAGGTAAAAGAAAAAATTGGTCATATCTTGGAAAAACCCACTTTGTTATATTTTTCAACCTGAGCGGTTTGGATCAACTTTGGTTGAGTGTCTGAATTTTTGGCTTCTTTCAGTAAACCTAACTTCAGAATTCTAGCACAATTTCTGCTTAGAAGAAAATGCCAGCCATATTTAGATTAAGCTGACTCATAAAATACCTTAGCTACCGAGCCATTTTTACTTAGTATTGTGATGTACTAAAAAGTTGAATTAGGAAAATTGTGTAAATTTTAATAGTGGCTGAGCTGGTGAACTTATAATCCCATGAGTTGACTTAGTTATTGGATACCGGCCCACTGATTATGAGGCTCTACTCATTGAGGGATTTCTTGATGAAAGATCACTATTTAAAAATAAATCTAAAAGCCAAACTTGTTGGGAAATGCCAAGTGCCCCTAGAACGTAAACCTAAACTTCTTTGTGTTTTAATAACCATCCAGTAGGTTTTTAGATTCTATGAGGTGAAGGGAGTGTATGCATAGACACTCATATATATTATATCTTCTATTTTTAGATGCATCAAGGTGGGAATCTAATCATAGTAGGACAAGAAGACAGGAAAGGCGACGTATGATTCTAAGCCAGTAGGGTAGTCCTGGACAATTCATTCTGGTATTATTTTCCTTGGCACTCCTTATATTTTATTGTTGTATAGATTTGCCATAGTAAGTGGTTTCCTTTTATGTTTTTACTTCCCTCCTGAGTTTTGCAGTATAGCTCAGACTGACCTCAGACATGAGATTCTCATACTTTAGCTTCACAATTAAAATAAAAGGCATGCATCACCTTGCCCAGCTTTCTTTGGTTGTCTTCTGATTTAAATTAAGTATCATTGGCTACTTGTCATGCTTCTCATGATAAACAGCAATGTAGGCCACATAGAACCCAAGACTGTATTGTTAAATAATCACAGTTCGCTTTCCTTCATAAGATACTATCTGGTAGAATTATCTTTTTTTTTTTCATTTCTGCTTTTGTGGCAAAGGTAAGTTACCCTAAGGGAGGAAGATGGGAGAAAAGATTACCTTAGGGGTGCAGAGTGTAGAGATAATGGAAGTAAATTCAGAAGAGGCTCAACCCCTTAGGTTTAAGGCTTCCTGTGAAAGGTATTGATGCCAGTATTTGCTGAAGCTCTGAGGGGATGTGATGCCTCTTTCATTTTGTGTCCCCTTGCTTCCATGTAGCAGGAGTGTCCTGGACAGAGTTAGAAATGGCTGCCCCTCTGAAGGTTTATGGTTTAGACTAAAACCAAAGTGCCAGAATTCTTTTAAACGATCTCTTCATGAGTTTCCAGGCATTTGAACAGACTCAAAAGTGGAGAAAGTTTTTAGTAGTTTATTCAACTCCATATATTATATACTAATAAGCCTTAACAGTTTTGCTCATAGTTAAGTGATCAAACAACTTTTTATTTCAGGTCAGCCCCCACCGCTCCCTAAAACCTTCATCCAAAGTAAGGAAAAAAACAGAGTAAGAGGCAGCTATACCTGTTCAAATACTGCTTACAGCAAACATTTTTCTATTGTGTGGCGTCGCCTGCTATTCCCTTTCCCCCTCAGTTCTTGGAAAAAAATATCAGTCACACTTAAAGATCTGACATTTCAGACGGTTCAGCTGAATAATACCGGATGAGTGAGAAAGTCCTAGCAGGGAATTTATAAAGCAAATGTTGACAGAGCCTGTAGTCTCCCAGTGCTGGTGGGTACCACGATTATAATAATGGTTTCCTTGATCTCTTCCAGAAAGTGTTCCAAACAGTGGAATTTGTAGTTTTTCCTTTGGTCCCAAGATCAAAAACATGAACAATTTTACATTTCTAAGGTTGGAGAGTATCTGTTTCCACAATTTCAGTGGGAAAGCAACCCACCCTTTCTCAGTTTTATTAAAAACCACCCTCTTGGCTTCAGTCTGTGCCATTACAGGCGCTTTCAATATGCCTCATATCTGCAGTTAGGAGTCAGAGACCGTTGCTTGCTCCTTCCTCTTCTTTTTTAAAAAGTTTTTTTTTCCTTTGGTAATTCCATTATACACACAATATATATTAACATTTCGAAATTTTATTTTTTTATATGTATGAATATTTTATCTGTGTATATGTCTGTGTCCCACCTGTATGCAATATCCATGGCAGTCAGGACAGGATCCCCTGGGACTGGAGTTTCAGGTAGCTGTGAGCTGCCAATGCTCTTAACTGCTGAGCCATCTCTGTAGCAACTGAGTACAAAATATTTAGATCATACCCACCACTGGCTCACTCCCTCAACTCTTCTTAGTCAACTTTATGCCTCTTCAATCTCTTTCTCCTTTTTCTAGGACATATGGAATCTACCTGTGTGCACATGGGTGTAGGGCGCCATCTGCCAGAGCATGGGCAGCCTACCATGGGTCACACTGCTAAAGAAAATTCTTGGCTAGGGGCGTCCCAGAAGAGCCTCTCCCTAAACAATGTAGGCTTTTGCTGTTGTGCTTGGTTTGCTACTAAGACATGATGGTCCCACTGTATTGCAGAAGACAACATGCACTTTGGTTCATAAGACATGGAGAAATCCTGTGGCTGCGGATTGGGAAGCATTCTCCCTGCTGGGGCTTTGCAGTGCTGGAAGGTGCTTTCTAGGCTGTTGGTGGAGAAAAGCCATTAACAGTTTTACCCAGCTGTGAACTCTGCATGCTACAGAAATGACTCTCCTAAAGATACTCCCATTGGTGTAATAGTAGCATGAATGTGCCCTCTCTTTTGAAAAGATTCTTATAAAATTATTTTCAGTGACTACAGGCAGTTAACGAAAAACAGAAGGTAGGATAATGCAATATTTAAACCAAATTGAGTTCAATTACTTCCTCTGACCCTCGATGACTGGCTAACTTGGACAAGTGACATGACATGTCCCCATGCCTACGCCTATGTTCTCATACTTGTACATATGGATATTAATAATACATCCTTGAAAGACTTTTAGAAGCTGAGGTGTCTGAACCATGCTAAGTTCTCAATAATGGATCTTGTTATTCTGTATATTGATGATTTTTAGTAGACAGTTTGGAAATACTTGCTAGTAGCAATTGTTACCTAAGATGCTTTCCTTCTGTTACATGCATGTGTTGGTGCTTGCTTTAAGAATGAAAGTAAGTAGCTGTGTGTGGTGATATGCACAAATAACCTCAGACTTGTGAGATGGAAACAGGGAAATCAGGAGTTCAAGGCCAGGTCAGCTGCGCATTGAGTTCAAGGCCAGCTTGGGTGACCCGTGATTCTGTCTCAAAAACTCAAAAAAAATTAATCAGATAAAGAAAATAAAGATGGAGTCATTCATTGGGTGAGTTCATTTTCATTTAATTATGCACTCTTGTATGTATGTGTATGTATGTGTATGTCCATGTGTGTGTGTGTGTGTGGTGTATATGTACTTGTACATGTAGGTGCACACTCCTAGGTGTTCATGTGCACAAGCCAGAGAAGGATGTCAGGTGTCCATTTTATCATTTTCTGAGTGTCTCACAAAGCTAGACTGGCTAGCTCCTAAGCCCTAGTAATCATCTGGTCTCTACTCCCAGATCTCTTGGCCATTCCCTCTGTTACATGGGTGTCAAGTATCTGAACTCTGGTTTCTGTGGCTGCTTAGCAAGTGTTTTGACCTATTCAGCCTTCTTCCTTGTTTTTTGCAGAGTTCTCAGTAGGTGACACCTGTCATCCTTTTCCCTCAAGGAGGTTAAAATCAGGTGCAATAGTTATGCTTTGGAAATAATCTTGATAGCTGCAGAGAAAAAAGGCATTTTTAAAAATTCAGCAACTGTTTATACTTGTGTTTTATGATCTGATTTCAGGATGCAGGCAACATCTTTTCTATTTATGTAAACAAGGGTGATTTAAATTACCCAGAACCTTAATAGGGATAGTGTTGTTAAATTACTCTTATATTGTTTCAGAAAGTCATTTTTCCCATAAATATTGTCTATTTTTTATGATGTCTGTAAAAGTATATCTTAAGGAAAATTTTAGTCTTCAATTTAGTATGCATTAAGAGAATCTTTTAATTTTTTTTGCAAAAAGGAAGATTTTGTTTCTTTATGTTTTTCCCCATTATTATGGTGAAAACCAGTGTCTAATGCCTGTATTTTTTTTTTGGTGAAATACATCTTCAACCTCCAAATAATATTTTTATGTAAAAAAGAGCAGTGTCTTTTGGGTTTCAAAGTTAAGATCACAAGAGTGATCTTGTTAGCATGGTCTTAGATAAACCACTCAAAAATCCTTCCTCTCCTTCCTTTTTTCCTTCCTTCCTTCCTTCCTTCCTAGCCCCTCAATTTATTATTTGTAAAGAAAGCCATCACCTGAAATCAGTATTAGATTTCTAGTTTCTATAATGATAAGAAATGAGTATCTATGGAGCTGGGCATGGTGGCTCATACCTCTAGTCTCAGTACTTAGGGGCTAAGGGTGATTCAAGATAAACCTTGAGGCTACACCTCACGGTTGTCTCAAAAAGAAGAAAGGGAGGAAGGAAGGAATAAAGGAAGGAAGGAAGGAAGGAAGGAAGGAAGGAAGGAAGGAAGGAAGGAAGAAAGAAAGGAAAGAACGAAGGAAGAGGGCAAGGAAAGGCAAGGAGGCCCATTGTTTAAGGAATGCAGACTCTAGTATTCCTACCATAGTAGTATAACCTGACTAAGACAAAGTTATTACTGATTAGATCATCTTCTACTAGAAAACAATCAGACAGAATGGCTAGGGTATCAGGAGGGGATGTTGTTTAGAGAAGATGTAAAGATGAAGATGAGCCAGGAGGCATGAGAAACCAGAGTTCGTGTACTGAGGGAGGAAAAGGAAGGACAGGGGTACCCAGAGGCAGGAAAGAGTCAGCTATGGGACATAAAGGCTGGGAGGTGGGGGTCTGTTCTTGCAGAGTCCTCTCAGCCTTTTTATGGGAGCAAGGAAGACCATCAACTGATGCAGGCGGTAGTTAGATTTATCATAGGTCCCCCAGACTATCACCGGAGGAGGACTGGACGGAGGCAAGGAGACCATTGGGGGATCAATTCTCTAGTCTAGAAGCAGATGATGCTTATCTTGGTAAAAAAAAAAAAAAGTTTCAGAGGAAGTGGAGACAAGAAATCTGACAGGCTTCTGAGAGATTTCATGGAGGGAGGAAAAAGGGAGGCTAGCTGCCAATTACTCCAAACATGTCTGATTTTGTGATGCTTGTAAGCATTTGCCACAGTGTCTCCCAGCTCTTTTTCCACCATCCCAAGTAATTGATGTCTATTGTATTGTTTTGCCTTTTCCATCCAAGGGAAACTCCAGGTTTTCTCAGTTTATGAAAAGATATATGACTAGGTGGCGCCGACACATGCTCTTAGCTCCAGCTCTTAGGACGCAGAATCAGGCAAATCTCCGAGTTTGAGGCCGGCCTGGTCTACAGAGTGAGTTTCAGGATGGCCAGGGCTATACAGAGAAACCCTGTCTCAAAAAAAAAAGGAAAAAGGGAATAGAAAAATATAATATTTCTATATTTATAATAATGACTAAAAAGAAAGATAAACCATCTCTTTAAGCTTTTCTCATCATTCATATGAAAGGAATTTTAGGACTTGAAGGACTATAGGCAGAGTTTTCCTATCTCACAGCTGTTCTCAAACACACTGAGGCTTATATTAATTATAAATGCTTGGCCAAAAGCTCAGACTTATTATTAACTAGCTCTTACATTTTAAGTTAACCTGTATTCCTTATTTATGCTTGGCCACATGACAATACTTTTATTAACATGGCATATTCATCTCCTGCTCCCTCTGCGTTTGACTGGCAACTCCAGGCTCAGCCTTCCTCCATCCCAGTATTCTTTGTTTGGTTGTTCCACCTGTACTTCCTGCCTAGCTACCAGCCAATCAGCTTTTTATTAAACTAATGTGAGTGACATCTTCACAGTGTGCTAAAGGATTACTTCATAGCAAAGAACAGCAAAGGATTTTGTGCTTTCTTGAACTAACCATCTATTCCAGTGGTCCTCTGTCTAACATGCATAGAAACCAATCAGGGTCTCCTAGCAACAGAAATTCTGAATGTGTAAGTATGAAGGTTCAGGACTTTGCACTCTGCTCAGATGCTGGCTGGTGTATTGACCATGCGAATGGAGTCATGGTGTCTTCTTTGCTAAGCCCACCGCTTTCAGTTTTCAATGTTGCTATCACCCTTTTAGAGAAACGGATGCATTAGAACACCAAAGTTCACTGCCAGTAAGTAGCAGAGACCTGTGAGGAAATGCTAGAAAACATACATGTCACTTTCTTTCCTTGGTCTGCAGATGGCTGGAGCATTGATTTTATCCCATATGTCCCTTTCCTTCCTGGCTAGCAATTCTACTACGAATGGCAAGGTACTTTACATAAAGCTGAAGTAAAACTCACTTCACCACAAATGCTTTATATATGTTACTATTAGTATTTAGTATATTTTTAACACAAATATGTCCTTTGAAAGCACTGCTGCTTTAAGAATATGCTAATTCTGTGGGATGGACAGATGGCCCAGCAGATGACAGCTTACACTGCTCTTCAGTGGACCTAAGTTCAACCCCAGCAACTGTTTGTGTCCTCAGCTGCAGAAGATCTATTGTTTCTGCCTCTGTGGGCACACATGGCTAAAATAAAATACTAAAACGAATCTGCTAATTCAGAAGGATCTCTGCTATGTAACTATTATAATCATTAACTATTGCTTTAGTTAGGGCTTCAAATACACATTTAGTCAAATAAGTATGCTTCAGCTAGAAACAAGGCAAGAAGACATCCTTCCTGCCACAAAAGCTGCTATTTTATTGCTTGTCAAAGCTCCCCTACTTTCTAGCTTTTTTACGTTTTGACATGTATATATA
>NW_026068227.1:326614-480616 GCF_014885135.2 Alexandromys fortis
TAATTATTATATTGTTCTAATTTTATTCTGTTGCTGTGACAAATGCCACGACAAAAGCCATCTTAGGGAAGGAGAGGGTTTATTTCAGCTTATAGGTCACAGCCCACTGTTGAGGAAAGCTGGGGCAGGGACCTAATCTGGAACTTGAAGGTACTTTCTTGATATTCCAGATATCATTATCTCTCACCTTACATGACATTATCTCTGAACTTATATCAAATTATCTCTGAACTTACATCACAGCCAAGGAGGTATGGAAAGAGCTATGAGGATGCTGCTTGCTGGCTGACTCACTTGTAATCCCCTACTTAACTGGATTTCTCATACAGTCAAAAATCCTTGCCTACGAAATGGTGCTGCCACAGTGAGTTGGGCTGTTCAGCATTAGCTAACAATCAAGGCAACCCCTCACAGACATGCCCATTGCCTATCTGATCTGGGCAAGCAATTCCTTACTGAGACTCCCTTCTCAGATGACTCTGGGTTCTGTCAAGTTGATGAAGCTGACTAGGACAGGTATCATTGGCTGTGTGATTTGTTAGAGATTTACTTCAAGGTCTAAAAATATATATGTGCCTGCAATATGCATGAATGAAAATATGAGTACATGTATGTATATTTGTGTATATGTCTATATGCATGTTAAGTACCTTCTGTCCAAACACTGATATTAGTGATTCATATACAATATTCCTACTTTTTCAGTTTTTTAAAAAAAATTTTAATCTTTATTTTTATTTTATGTGAAGAAGTGTTGTGTCTATCTGTGTGTCTGTATACCACTATGTGTGTTGGATCCCCAGGGACTGATGTTACCCACAGTGATAACCTGTTATGTAGATGCTGAGAATTGAACCCAGGTCTTCTGGAAGAACAATCAGTGCTCTTAACCTCTGAGCCATTTCTCCAGTCCTCTACATAGATTCTTTTAAAAACAGTTATAAAAACTTTCAGAGAGAAAAAGTGTGCAATAAACATCTAGTCTACGAGCTCCTATTTTGAAGATATGGTATTGTGTGTTCTAATACACAGTATTAGAAAACTGCTCCAAACTGGTAACAGATATACTATCTAGCTTTTTATTTATTTTATATTGTATTCATATCAGAAAGTAATTTTGCAGCACATACCTTTTTGCAATTATAAAGTATAGTTAAAATAAACAGTGAAATGACACCATTAATTTATAAATGCCAGTCTGAAGTATAATAGATTCATCTGCAATTTGTTGTGCTAGATTTTTTTTAGCAATCATGCATTTTATGTAACTCCATATTTTCTCCCTTTGAAAAAGACCTTTGGGAGTGCAAACTTGTACAACTGCTTCAGAAATTAGTATGATGGTTTTTCAGATAATTAGGCATATACCCAAAGGATTTTTGCCATGCCACAAGGATATTTGCTCAATTATGTTCATAGAAGCATTATTTGTAATAGTGAGAACAAGGAAACAATACAGATGCTATTCAACCGAAGAATGAATAAGGAAAATGTGGTACATTTACATAATGAGTACTACTCAGTGGAAAAAGATATGATATCTTGACACGTGCAAGCAAATGAATGGAACTAGAAAAAAAACATTTTGAATGAGGTAACCCAGACCAAGAAAGAAAAATATAATATGTACTCACTCATAACTGTATATTAGACATAAAGCAAAGGTTAATCAGCCTACAGTCCACAACCCCAGAGAACCTAGACAATAAAGATGACCCTAAGAGAGACATGGGTCTACTTAGAAAGGAGAAAAGAAAGGAGAAAAAGACAAGATCTCCTTAGTAAATTATGATCATTGGGGGCAAGGGGAGGGGGGAAGCAGTGAGGGAAGGGAAGAAGGTGAGTGGGAAAAAGGATGTCTTAATCAAAACAAAACAATACAAGCTAATGCTGCTGTGTCCAGCACTCTCCCCTTCTCTACAGAATCTATAAGATGCTGTGGGATGATTCTTCTGTATGTTATGAATATATATTACTCCCATTGGTTAATAATAGAAGCTGTTTTGTCTAAAATAAAAAGACCTTTTGGTCTGAGTGGGAGAGATGAGTAAGTTTTCAGTCACTGATGTCTCAAATCATTGTTGCCTTTGGCACCTGGATCTTGAGTGGGCTGTGGAGCCAGGAAAGCTTTGGAGCTAAGATGGTCCTAGCTCAGCAATCAAGGGGCTGATTGTGACTCATACTCACTCAGCGACAGGGTCCATACCCGAACACTGACTCACTGGATCCTTCTTTCTGTTCCTTGGGACAGTAGCTCTGAAGTCTTATGAGCATTTTCTTTCGTGGTTTGCTTTGCATAAAAAGCCTCTCTGGTATTTACCTAGCCTCCACTAAATATTTTATAATTCAGACTAAAGCCCTTCCCTTATCAAATTTAGACTTTAGTAAGACTTGAAAGAAATGTACAAGTTACTTAACCAAGGAGTTATTATAATGTACTTAAGGAAAAACACAGGATGTGTGTAATTGTGTTAAGCTTCATCAGTTGTTGCTGCTAGTCATGGGTCAATGTCAACATAAACATACCCTAAGGACAGAGTCAAGCTCTGTGCTTGTGATACTTTCTTATACCTGACATGTTGAGGTTCTGATTCTTGCTTGGCTGACAAGTTGGAACTCATAGCAAAATCTGGTTTTTACATTTTGGTATAGAAGACAACTCAAAGTTATTTTTCCACTTTCATATATTTTGTGTTCAACCAAAGAAAGAAAGTAGAATGATGTCAACATTTCTGTTTTGTGCAGATCAGAGATAGGCCCAGCACTACCTGTAAGCGATTGTTTTCTGGCTGCTTCAGGATGAATAGCTTCATGATAGACCTCCTGCATCGAGCATCATGACCTTCACTGAGCCCTCTCTTATATAGTTTTCCTGCACTTTGAAGTGCTTTCTTTGATCGTGCCTGGTGGAGTATCTCCTGATAGTTGGAGTAACCGGGAATATGATGCAGGACCGATGGTCCCAAAAATTTTATCACTTTGGATGGATAATTACTCCAAATAATTTTACTAACTGTTATGTATCATAATATAAATATCTGTGTTTTCTGATAGTCTTAGGAGAACTCTGTGGAAGGGTTATTCTACCCTTAAAGGGGTCAAGACCCAGAGATTGAGAACCACTGGTCTAGACTAAAGAGGGAATTTATGAATGATGAAAGTGAAAATGAGAAAAGGTTTGGATCCTAATCTGAAAATGTTTTCCATTTTGTATCTGTGCATGTGGTCCACAAATACACGTGTGATACATGAACAGATGCCTACGGAACATACCCCAATGCAGAGTATGAACTGTTACAGGTCTATTCCACTATTTTCTGTGTGAGCACATGGACAAAACACATAGCACTCTAATGTGCCACCCAGACAGGCTTCTCTAGTCCCTGAATTCCCATGTTAAGTAATAGCATAAGGAACTAAGCCTGTCTGGTTTTCAAGAACTGTTTTTCCTTTCACAACCTAGGATAGTATGCTCAGCTGCAGGTGACCAAACCAAGTTTGACACAGCTTCAAAAGACCCTCCTCCCACCCCCCAAAAATCTAACCACCCTGGAGACTTGGCAATCAATTCAGACAACTTTGAGAAGTTCAGATCTATTTCTTTTAAATTCTTTTTCTTACCTTGTATTTCTTCCCTTAAGAAACTCGAGTCTGAGCTATTTTCAGGATTTGGCCCACTGAATTGAACTTGATGGTTTCAGTTTCGCTGTTGTTTTTCTTCTTTTAGGTTAAAAAAAAAGAGTACAGGAGTCTTGGCTCTCACAACTAGGAAAGCATTAAAGCTTTCTTCTTCCAATTAGACTCTTAAAAACCTACTATGGTGGGCACATGCTTTGCGTTTCCTGGAAATTGTGGGAGGATGGCTACCCTAAGCCCTTTTAATCTTTTCTTTTTAAAAAGCTTGGTGACTTCTCATGGCCCATAAGTGAATGACATACCAGCTGAACACCTGAAAGTGAGCCTGCTGGAATATTAGTTTCTGTTTCGATCGTGGGGTTTTTCCACAGTAAGAATTATTTTATTTTTCCTAACATCATTCTCCATCGTGTCCTGTGTAAGCTTTAGAAAGCCCCTCTTTCTCTGTTGAGGAACATTACTCTCAAGTGCTTCACCCTCTCAAGAGGGAGATACAAACTGGAGAGAGAACATTTGACCGGGACCATTCTGTTAGAACACATGGATCCTTATTTTCTTTCATATGATGTGTCTGTGTGTGTGTGTGTGTGTTCAGGTTCACACATGCTAAGCTCAGAGAATACCTCTCATGAGCAGGTCTGTTGCACTACTGGAGACTGAACATAGGTGGTGAGGCCTAGGCAGAAGAGGCTCTACTCAGTAAACCTTGTCAGTCCAGCCCTTTAGGTTTGAAAACCAGGATTAGCAACATAAGGGAGAGATCATAAGCAATTAGAATATTTCTTCAGGTTCTAGAAATCAGCCAAGAGTCCATGTCAGCAGGAAAGCTGACAAAGTAACATGTGATTTTTTTTTGAAAGTTTGTTCTGGAAGTTCAGGAGCAGCAGTTGAACTTTTCCCCTGACTATCTTCACACTTCTTTTTTTGTTTTTGAGAGTCTGGCCAGGATTGGAAACAGAGGTGTGAAGAATTACAAGAGTTGATGTTTTTGCAGTACTTTGAGCCAGGAGTAAGTAAGCAAGAAATTTTAACATGTCTTGAGGAACTTTGTGTCCTCAAAAACATCCTAGCTGGTGTTTTTTAAGTGTAACAGGTGAATCGCACAAAAACTGAAACCTACGTGAACATGGAGAGGAACCGGTAGTTTTTCCAACATGCTCGCCTCTGTAGAGACTTTAGTATCCCTTCTTATCTCTTTCCCTCTGGTGGTCACAATCACTGTAACAAAAGGAAAGTTAAGTGGGGTTACTTTTATTTTACAAATGAGAAAATTAAAGCACAATGTTCAACAATGGAGTTTATTTTGCTGTTTTTCCCTGATAGGCACTCATACACACTTTCAAATTTTTTGATTTAGTTACAAAGGAAGATTATTCTAAAACACCATAATTTGATCTTAATTCCCAGTACCATTCAGGCTTTCAGGTTCAAGTCCTTCCTTTACAGACAACCAAAGTAAGTTATGTTTCTAGTTATGCATGCTACCATGCTCACTCCATGTACTTTCTTAGAAGTACTCAGTAACTGACCATCTGTTGTCAGACTTTATTATAAGTGTTGATTTGAAGTTAATTGGAAAGCATAGAAGGAACCAGCATACTCTAGATTCCAAGAAAATTGATGAGTTTATCATTAAAATGAAGGGGAATATGGATCCCAACATTTTAGAGTGTTCTGAATGGCTTTGGTCTTGGGAATGGAAAGATGAGCTGGTTGTAACTTGCTAGCTTGATTCCTCATTTGTAAGAATTCTCACAACTGAAATGTATTGAAATTTCAGAGACATTTGAAAGAATTTCCAAGTAGTAATGTTTGTTTGAATAAGTCTGGTGATCCTTTCTGAATATCTGAACATCATATGCATATATGCCATGTAACTTCTACTAAATTGATGCATATTTCGGGTATAAGGATGGACTCAGTGCTTTAGGTCATCTGCTTAGAATATTTGGGTTTTGTTCCCAATACCACAGTTTAAGACAGAATGCAACATATCTACCCACAATCCACTTGAAGAAACAGAATGTAATAGATGAGAATATACTTTGGAACATACAGATGGCTGTGGTTATATACATTGAGATGAAGCTCAATATAGAATGTGTGATATAAGCTTAGAGAACGAATTTCAGAACTGTGTAACTCATGTACGAGCTACATATCAAAGTCATATTTCTTATTGACATTCAATGCTTGATACAAGTTGTTAAATTCAACACTTAAATCCTTATAAAGTGGAGTACATTACATAGAGTATTCCTTTTTCATGGTCTATATGAAAATATTTCAGTGAGGTAGAATTTGTCCGTCTAGCTTCCTGCCTGTTTTCTGCTTGGTGAACATCATATCAACTCCAGTCCTTGGACCATAACTTTCACCTTCAGCTCTGCTGAGGCTCTAGCTTGTAGATACTAGACTGTGGGATTTCTCAGTTTTGGTGATCACATGAGTCACACACACCCTCACCACACAAATCCTCAGTTTCAGTCAATAAAGATGGCTCAGAGGATGCTCAGAGGATGTGAGATTCCTCCCTGTATGCTGTGAATGCCATTAGTTAATAAAGAAACTGGCTTGGCTTGTTAGGGTAGAGTAGAGCTAGGCAGGGGAAACTAAACTGAATACTGGGAGAAAGGCGATAGTGTCAGAGAGAAGTCATGGAGCTGCCACTAGAGACAGATGTGCTGAAACTTTGCTGGTAGGCCACAACCTCATGGTGATGCACAGATTAATGGAGATGGATTAAATTAATATGTAAGTGTTGTAAGAAAGCCACTTTGTTTTTCTGGCCATTTGGCAGCTCAAACCCAAAATAATCACACAGAAACTATATTAATTAAATCACTGCTTGACTTCTTATTGGCTAACATTTATATCTTAATTTAACTCATTTCTAGTAATCTATGTATTACCCCGGGGCTGTGGCTTACTGGGTAAAGTTATGGTGCCTGTCTCTGGTGGGGTTACATGGCTTCTCCCTGAGTCTGTCTCCTTTCTCCCAGCATTCAGTTTAGTTTTCCCCACCTACCTCTATTCCCTGTGCAGGCCCAAGACAGTTTCTTTATTCATTAATAATACTCACAGCACACAGAGGAAAACCCCACATCATGTAAGAGTTAGCCAATAAGAAGCTAGAGCTAATGGGCCAAACAGTGATTTAGTTAATATAGTTTCTGTGTGGTTATTTCAGAATTCTGGGCGGCCAGGAAACAAACAAGCCGGGAACACTAGCGTCCTCCTTACAAAAGTATAGGGCTTCTAGCATAAGACAGTTGAATTAGATTACCTTGGAAGCTATAAGGATTCACTACTAAATGAAATATCTGCATCAAGAAAGAGTCCCAGGATCACATTTGAGAAGAACTCCAAAAACTGCTTCTTATGCTTTCACTTGTGAGAAGAAGAAAGAAAGCCCTTGGAGAATGAAAATAGCTCATTAAAGATTCAATGGTACTTTTTTTTTTACCTGAAATTTGATGCAAGCTGCCATCTTAGTTTTATTTAGAACATCTAAAATGTAGCTGTCTGTCTACCGAATATAGAAATACTAGGCATCTTTTTGAAGGCAGTTTTTATTTAATGTTTAATAACATTTATTTGACATATATGACTCATAAAGGTTTTATTTTGCACACAAACAATTGAATGGAATATAAGTTTTATGCTTTCTCCCAAATTCATGTACATGTAGAGCTATGAAGAGTAATTTTACGGACTTTGTACTCTGAGAAACTTCTAGTAACCTGAAAGGGGAAGTGTACCTGGTGTTTGATAACTCAGGGAGGTGGGAGTATCTCTTAAACCCATGAATTTTAGGGCAGTGTGGTTAAAAGCATGACTTCATCTAACCAATTATTTCAAAAAGATTTTCTCTTTGATCCTTGCATACCATGCATAGGAAGCTTTGAGATAATAAAACAACTACCTTTTATGAATGCTCACAATGTGTCCAGTGCTGAGCCCTCAACGCTTATCAGTTCAGTTCTTATCATAACAATTTCATGAACTATGTCTTTGTCCTTCCTGAAATTACCTAGCTTGAATGAGAACGAAGCATGAAGCACACAACAAACCCACTTAAGAGTTTATTAGAGCACGTGTACAGACGTGGGGAAGTCGGTATGCAGAAAGAGAAGGCTGAAGAATCCAGTCTAGCTCTTAAAGGCTGCCTAATATATGCACACAGGTTGATGATCCGTAGCTACGTCATACGCAGATGACGGAACCTCACACATACATGCAAGGGCTTACATAGCTTGTGTCATACGTAGGTGATGCAACCATACTGCAGGTAGGTCACACAGGTCTTTTTAAAGTCCCGGGGGCGGCTAAGTATTTTCTCTGAATGCTTGTCGGCACCTCCGTGGCTCTGGAACCCGGAAGTGCCAGCCATGCTGTATGGCTGGAATCATAACTCTTTCCGTTTCAGAGCGGAAGAGAACAGAGATCCAAAGCTATGCTGTAACGTGTAAACAGCCAGAGCCATTGCAGTGTAGGACGCAAGCCTCCAGTTTCTGACGCTGTGCTATAAAGGAGTAAGAGGATGGACTTTAGCGCAGTATTCTGAGAGCACCTGGGTCCCATTCTTTCACAAGCCATAGCCCAGCCTAGGCCATTGCTAGGGTACAGTGGGGGGCTATTTTTGAAACTTGAACTTCTTTTTAGATCTCAGACCTAAAGCTCAGTCCTGATCCAAGAAACTCCCAGGTTGGAGTGTAATTCAACAACTGTTGATACAGGTAATACGTATCTAGAAATGTTCTGGAATGTTTTGAACTATAGAACCAGGCAATATTTGCATGACTGTAGGTAGCTTCTGTAGCTCAAAGCCAGGGTTGGGGGTGGGGCAGGAATCTTACTAGATAATCTCATCTTCTTCATTAGCTGCTTCGGTGTCTATTCTTCCATTATTCCTTTTCTATCTCATCTATATGGTCTTCATTACCAAATCATCTTTTCATTTCTTTTGCTGCTGTTGTCTTGGAGACAGGGTCTCATATAGTCCAGGCTGGCCCTGAACTTGCTCTGAAGCTAAGGATGACTGTGAACTCCTGACTCCCCTGCCTTAGCCTCCTGGTTTCTGGGATTACAGGCATGTGTCATTACAATCAGCTAACCCGTCTTTCTTGAGCAGCACAGACGCACATGTCTCAATATGAAAAACATTGTTTGAATTATGAACGTTACTTTCAGGAGTAGCAGTATGTGCCTAATATTTTCCTTTTCTTCCACCGCAGGATTTTAATTTCTGCTTTGGCTATAGTGGACGTTCAAAGGTATGTATAAATGGTTTTGTTTTTTATGGTTTACAGAGGAAATATATCCTCATGATAGTGATATCAGAGAGCTCTGAAAGATCGTTTTGATTGGAGAAAATCTCTTAAATATTTATTAGATTTATTACCATTCAGAGTAAAAATGGAAAATACAGCTTAACTTAGCTTTGAAGAGGAAAATGTTATTATTCAATAAACAATTGCTTTCCAGACAATTTTGATTCATGTTTGCGAGCTCTGGGAAGATTTAATTTACCTCCATCATGCTGTGGTAGCTACTGAGCACAACAGAGAGAAGGCATCACTTCTTGTTGTATGTATTTTATATACACTAATGTGGGATAATTGCAGGCTATTTCGTTGGTAGGATTATGTACCAGTTACCCCTAGGGCCATATTTTCTGGTTCTTTTTAATATAAGATGTACAACAGTGATTACTACAGTACATTCCAAAGGACTCAGACAACAAAGCTGTATTTCTAATTAGTCTCAGAGCACAAATAGCTTGTTCCTGGTGTATTAGCTTTGTTTTGTGTTCATCAGGAACCACAGCTTTTACATCTTATCCATATCCAGCCAGAGAGTAAAGAATAACATAGACTCTTAGAAAAGGTTTCTTAAGATAGAGGCTTCTCATAGCTTGCACCGTAGAATAAAAGGACAAAGGAAGAATCCTGTTGTAGACACACATCAGAGTACAGGGGGGAATGGCAATATTCTCTACTGAACATTTGTGTTCTCAGTAGCAACAGGAGGGGAATTCTGGTAGGACACAACAGTGTCAGTCATAAGGTGATCTGAAGAATAGATTGCATCTACAATATTTTCTAGAAACAATATGTTCTCCAATGCCATGAAAACGGGAAATAATGACATCAGAGAAACAAGAACTTGGAGGAATAAAACAGTGAAATAGTACTGATTATAGCAATCAGCACACTTCCTGGTCACATGCATTCCTTTGAGTTATTTATTGAGCGATAAGTGTTTTAGGTTCTATTCAAGTGCTGAGGAAACAACAGTGAACAGAAATGGACAAAACTCCTGTCTACATGGAACTTGACATTGTTTATATTATAATATAAATGAAAAATTCTATTCTGTGATGATAACTCTTATGGAGAAGTCCAAGATGCAAAAATAGGGGGATTTGGAGGGTTGTACCTCAGGCAAGAGATGATCTTGAAGGAGCTATTAATAGGTTTGCATCATTCTAAAACCATCAGGTAGGCCCATTTCCTCAGAGGGTAACAGTAGGAAAGGAGATAAGATGGGACCTGAGCACCAAGGCAGGGATGCCAGTGAGGTTCTTGGAGACTGGGGTAAGGACTTTCCATCCACTTTGAATGACATTTGAAAACTTTGGGTAAAGGGGCTGTCATGTTTCAGATAGGATTGTTCTATCAATTTTGTTTATGGTACATTAAGTGAAGGAGATGATGACCAAAATAAAGGTATTTGCTATAGTATAGTAGCCGATTTTAGTTAACTTGACACAAACTACAGGTATCTGGGAATATGGAACCTCAAATGAAGGAAGTTCCCTCCTCAATTCACTTATGGGTATGTCTGTGGGACATTTCTTGATGATTAATTCATGGAGGAGGTCTAGTGTCGCTGTGGGCAGATGGTGTTGCATTGGAAAGGAACATAGATGGGAACATGGAAGCAAGTCACTAAGCAGGGTTTCCTTGTGGGTTCTGTTTCGGCTCCTGCCTCCAGGGTTTTGCCTTGAGCTTTTGCCCTGTCCTCCCTCAAGGATGGATAAACCCTTTCCACCCCAACTTGGTTTGGTCAGTGTCTTCTCAAAGTAACAAGATTCAAACAAGGATTCCCTTTATGAATGCAAACGAAAGGGAAACTTGAGTGAATCAGGCTAATGTCACTGGAAGAGATAAACACTGATAAGAGTCTGGGCCTATTTCATACTGGAGCTATCAGAGCTTTCTAATGAACTCAGAATGGAGTGGGGGAGGGGAGTGAAGGGAAGAGAGGACCAGTGGAAGTCACCTGGATGCATTGTCCTGGGCCAGTGGACAGATGGAACCAGCATTCACTGCAGTAAGGAAGACTACAGAGGAACAGTTTGAGGTAGCTTATGTAGTTAAATTTGTGACACTTTAGACATCCCACTCGAGGGATCAAATATGCTACCAGATAACTAAGCCTGGTATTTAGGAAACAGGTCAGACCAGACACAGACATCTGGGAGAGCTAATCAAAGAGACAACATTAAAAAAAAATCTAAGCTTGGATGAGATAATCAGAGAGTGAGTCAACTCAAAGAAAGGATCATGGACTGAGTCTCAGGCAATTGCTTCTTGGGGGGAGGGGTGAGATGGAACCAGGAACGAAGAGTAAGAAGAAACTAAAAACAAGGGAAGAGAAAGGTGAAAGGGACCCCATCGTATAGCTCTGCTGGGTAAGAAACCTGTTTTAAGGATGATCCTTGTTCTGATAGCTAGCTGATTAAGTGGGGATTAAGAGTACCAGTAGATCTAGCTATGCAGGGAGTCATGGTGCTCTTTCCTAAGAGTTTCCTTGGAGTGACAGCAGGAGTCTCCAGCAAGATGGAGAGAGAATAGGAGCATGAATAGAGGCAAGAGAAAAAGAAAAAAACACAGTTCCTGCATAGAGAAGTACTAAAACATTACTTTCAAAGATAGAAAGTATGTTTGATTTTGAACTATATCTATTAAGCAGGTTGGGGTAATGTTAGAGAGTGTAAGAAAGGGGATTTGGAAAAGAAGGAACGGGAACTGGGGCACACATGGAAGAATAGGCATGAGGCGGGTCAAATACGTCTTTGAATGAGGTCAGTGGCAGAGGATACAGGAGGAAATGACATTTAAGAAGTACGGGAAAGGTATAATCGAGTCCTTCAAAGGAGAGGGACAGAATGTACACACTGGGGAAATGATGGTTCCAGCACAAGCAGTGGATTCTTGGACTCAGACATCTGGAAGGAGTGAGACCAAAAAATGAGCGGATGCTAATTAGTTGCTTCCAGATGAATTGCGAGGAGGAAGGGTGTCGAACATTTCCTATGATCTAAAAGGATTGTATGCCATTTGGGGGAACTGAGGTTTTACCCATTTAGTGGGAAAACCAGATTAACAGTGACACAGACTTCCGCACAGCACGTGGCAAAGCTAAATGAATGGTCTTTCCAGTAGATTTTGGACTTAAAAGACAAGCCAGTGCAGGGAAAGGACTTGGATAAAATTCAGTCTCCAGGGAAAGCTGGAACAAGAGACCTGCACATTGTGTCTTCCAGAGCTGAAACAGGAAGACTGATTTTAATAGCTTCGACGTACAATATTAATACCTTCCAAAGACAATTAACCTGTTGCCAAATCTGATGCCAGGCTTTGGATGCTCACAGTTCAAGTCCCTCAGTTGTTTTTTTGTTTCCATTTTTCTTTTTTTTTTTTTTTTCTCCTTCTTGCCAGAGGCTTCTGACCTTTTCGGTCAGACAATCTATCTCCTGCATAAGTTGTTTATCGAAAGGAAATAATGAAAGAGAATAAGAAAAGGATAGACATTAAACATTTTGGGTTGAAATGTATTTCTTTTGGCCACAGAATCCCTAAAATCCCGTTGTGTACACATAAATACCATGTTTGCATCTTGAAGTTTAGACCACATAATTTTGAAATCCAGATCTTCAAAGCATTCTCTTCTAGTTAGGCAAGGTTAAAAACCAGTTCTGTCAGAAGTCCATATATGTTCCTTTTTTAAAAACTTAGGCCCCCAAAGATGTCCAACTCAATATATCACATGCTTGGATGTTGACATTCAGCAAGTTCTGCTGCCATGAATGGTTTTTATACTTGTTTTATAAAGTTGTTACTTTCAGATTCCACAGGATAAACTTACCATTTAGTAATGCTAAGAGGCAAGAAATATAGTCATTGTTTTCTTGTAAAGCTGGGCAGTGGTGGCTCAAGCCTTTAATCCCAGCACTTGGAAGGCAGAGGCAGGTGAATCTCTGTAAATTCGAAGCCAGCCTGGTCTACAGAACTAGCTCCAGGACAGGCTCCAAAGCTACAGAGAAACCCTGTCTTAAAAAAAAAAAAAAAGGAATTACTAAGCCATTCAGTAGTGTACACAATGTATGTATATAGATGGTATTGACTGATGATAAGAGAAAATAGTTTAAAAAACAACATCTTTGTATGTTTAACAGTTGGCTAAAAATGTAAACAGATTTAGATGTCAGATTGTCAAAATATATGTGCTTTCTGGAAACCCAAACTCCATTCTTTACACTTTTACCACAATAACTTTATCTACCAAGCAATCTCCCCAGCCTAATATTATTCTTTCTTAGTCATTTGCTAATTTCATGAGTTACACACTACCCGTCATCTTGGATCAGTGTGACTCCAGCCCCTCAGCACCTTCTATGGGTTCAGTGTGAATTCCTGATCAGATTTATGTCAATGGAGAGAGCTTGGGGTTTTCAATTAGAGATAATTGTAGGTATGGAGTAATTATAATTCAGGTAATATTTGACACTCATGCTTTCCGTACAAAGAAGGTACAGTGATGGTAATCTGCATATATTCTGGATGTGATGAATGGTTGGGAAATAAAGTCTTCTGCTGTGTAGGGTGTCTCTCTGCTCTTTCTTCAGTTCCTTTGGTATAAAGGATCTTCCTGAATTGATATAAAAGCAGTTGGCCTTTGTTTCTGTGCTTTTGGGGGCGGGGAGAGGGTGTCACAGAAAATCAACACCGATAGCAATGGCTTAAAGTTGTTTACCTGTATTTTTCTAGTGGTTTCTTGCCTTAAATTCAGTCTTTCAACCATCTTGGTTTTGCATACATGATAATAAAGAAGAATCAAGTTCTAGTCTTCTGCATGTGGATGCCCGATTTCCCTGGCATTTGCTGTAGTCGCTGTCCTTTCTCTAATGTCTATTTTCAATAACTTTTCTTAGTGTCATTTAGTAACTGTCCTAGTTTTGCTTTCTATTGCTGTGATAAAATTAACATGGTCAAAAGCATCCTCATCGTGGGGAGGGAGGGGTGACTATTGGGCTTGTACATCCAAATCACAGTCTATCATTGAGGGAAGCCAAGGCAGGAACTCAAGCAGGGCAGAAAGCATGTTGATTTTGTGACCTGTCCTTTTATTGAACTTATTTCTTATTTGAATTCTAAAGCGTCTAGAAGATTATTATACACAAAGGCATTCCAAATTTATGCTATGAGGAAATAAGAAACGTTTTCCTGTCTTCTTACATGGTGAAGATGATTATTCTTCACATATTTGCCCCTCAAATTATTTGTTTTTAGTTACATTATGTAGTTTTTACTTAATCATTTAGTCATGTTAAAATCCAGTTGAAAAATTATACTCATCTACTTTTGTCTTTGTGTCAAATTATTTTAGGGCAGAGACTATGTTAATGGCATTTTGAATTCTAATATTTTATATGCGAAGCAAATGCCTGACATTGTTCCCCTCATGCTGTTCAGTCTTTTTTAATCATTGTATAATGTTTTGTACTACAGAAGTTTTATGGTTGATAAAGTCAGATTGACTAGTCTCTTTTGCTTTTTAACATATATTATGTGAGAAGACTTTCTTACCCCAAGGTTATAAACAGATTTTACTTTTGTAATTTTATTCTGTTTGAGTTTCCATGAATTTTTTGACCTGCAAATTCTTTTATATGCCAATGTAAAGACTACTCTAATAATTTGTTTAATTCCTTTTTATCTTATATTATATATGATTTACAAATCATAGCCCCCATTTTTATATTAGATACACAGAGACGATATTCTTCCCTATGTGTTGCCACAGCTTTTTCCATGCTTCTTTGCTGAGCTGAAACATCCTCTTTGTCATCTATCCTGCGACCTTTATGTGGCTCTATTTATGTTCTCTGTTCCATTCTCCATCTGCGGTGATGTTGTCCTATTCTCATTTATGTGAGCATAAAAACAATTTTCTTTAAAAGCATTCTCTAAATATACTTTTTTAAATTTGTATTTTGTTGTTTTGTTTTGTTTTTCAATAGAGGATTTCTATCCCTAGACCTTACTCCCAGGCTAACTTTGAACTCATGAATGAGATCAGCCTGCCTCTGCCTCCAAATATAATTTATAATCTTGTTGAATTCATTGATTAACAGGAGGCAAATTCATGGTGTTTTATCCAAGAATAAGGCACCTCATTTATTCAGTTCTTTTTGTGAGATTCATTAGTATTTTATTTTTTCATAATGACTGTGTTATAGTCAAACTATTTTGAGAGTATAAAATTTTCAGCTTATAGTGTCAAGTAGCCAGCTATTGCTGGTAGTAAAAGAAATAAATTATATTCAAACATAGTGATCTTAAACATGAATAGCTTTTGAAAATCAGTAATCGAGTTTTGCACATTTTCTTGATGTACACAGACAATATGAAAATAGTTGGTGTTTTCCTTCCCTATGTCGGCTTGCTCTTCTTTTGTTATTGTCTCTCATCTGAATCTCCTGACTAATGTTGAGTAATGCGGCTGATAATGTTTGTCTGTCTTTTTCCCGTATTCAGTGGGAAGGTCTCTAATATTTCGCCCTCTGACATGGTAAGGCTTTTGTTGTTGTTGGCCTCTATGATTGGGGTTTGGAATGTCCCTTAAAGGTTCCCAAGTGGCCAGCACTGCTGGGAGGTAGCAGAACCTCCACCTAGAAGAGCCTAGTGAGAGCTTTTGTTATTGGTGCCTGCGCTCAGAGAGGGTTGTGGGACCCCCTTGGCTTTGCCTTTCCTCTTTGTATCCATCCATGAGTTTTGCCATATGCTGTTACCAAGATGCCCTTTCTGGCCACAAGCCTAAAAGCAGTAGGGTTAGCCAATCCTAAGCTGGAACCTGCAGAGCCCAAATTATTCTTAGTTCCGTATGAGTTGATTATTTCTCCTATTTTGTTGTGGAAACAAAACTGTGACTAGCATGTAGGTTGATAAAAATCCCCTCCCACCTACCTACCTGCCTACCTACCTATCTATCTACATAGAGTCATTAATATAATATTTTAAATAGGTATTCTATATTGGGTTTATAAATGTTTATGGCAAAGAATTGATCATATTATATTATAAAGATCCCAAATCTTGGAATAGCCAAGAGAGAATCCTGGCACCATTATTTAACACCGGCAGTGTGACTTCAGAATGATACTTTACCTCTGTGCTGCTGAAATTTTTATGCACCTGAAATAGAAAATTAACACACAAAAAAATAAGGTTGTTTAGATGGCAGTATGTACTAGTGGCTTTATAGACTGGCTTGCAGTGTCAGTAAACCCAGATCAAGCCCAGTATCACAGAGGACTTAAGCTATAACAGCAGAGAGAAAACATCAGGAAAACATTACACTTCCACTGTCCTGTCACTCTTAACTGAAAACACAGCAGCTGTTATATAATACATAGTTTCATAGTGTATTCAATTATGTTATAACTAAGAGCTTAGTAACTCTTTATTTAAAAATAGTTTCATAATGTATTCAATTTCATGAAGATGGCATATGTGGGTTCTCTAAAGTTTGACCCAAAGAATAACTAAATAATGAGTATATCAAGTCTGTGACTCTGTTAAGCTTGAAGTATTCTTAACTTAAAAATAAAGAAAAAATACCAGTTTTATAAATTGATTATGTGTAGTGGTCTGGAGAGGAATCTCTTTGCATTAAGCTTTCTGTTTTCAAGGACAAATGACTTCATCTAGATTTTAGCCATTCAAAATTATAAAGGTCACTTTCCTTAGCAACATGGTTTAATTGTGAAGTAACAGGTCAGGTTACAAGTAACATAATAGACTTAACATGGAAGCCAATGAACCTGTTATAAAGAGACTTAAATGTCTGGATTTTTATAACTTAGAAAACTCAAAGAGTCACTTACTTGAAAAACATGATTTCTTCTGGTAAGCTACTATCAAAGTTAATCGTCAAACTGGATTTGGATAGCACAAGATTTTTCGCATTTGTTTGGGTCTTGCCTATTCAGTTGTGAGTTGGCCAGAGACAGTGTATACACAGGGCCGTTGGGTGTGTTGAATGCTCGGGTGACATTGTCAGCTTGTGTCTTTTATGATAATTTGTCTATTCAGATGCTTATTAGTTCAAATGTGAAGAATCTTTTAGTCTACCCTTCAGAGAACATTTATAAAAGCGACCATGTGTTGTGTAGATTACATTCCCACACGTTCTGTGGGGGTTTCTGACCATGAGGCACACTTCTATAAGTGTTTTAGTGCAGTTAGAGAAACTAGTATTATACTTGTTTAGGGACTCAGTGTGAATAAACTTTATAATTTAAATGTCTATGTTTTTCCAAGTAGGTGATGTATGTCTTGACCATAGGGAAATACTTTCTTGTTTCTCAAATGTCAGCATGATACATTTAATGCTTCTCATGAAATGACGGATGAGGGATTAACAAAAAAAAAAACCCATAATTTGACAAGTTTACTAAGTGAACTTCAGCTTAATAAGTGAAAATATAAAACTAAAATTTAAAAATTAACTTTGTAGTAAGATGCATTAACTAACACACTCTTAGTGGGGGAGAGAGTCCTCTTACTGTGTCATGAAGGATTGCTTTTAATACTCAGTGGGCTTAGCTGGAGTTTTCCTTGGAGATTCCTGGAAATTTCCCTAGTGCCAGGTTTCTTGCTAGCCTTTTAATGGCTCCCTCAATCAAGATATCTTTTTCCTTTCTCTCCCACACTGTCCTTCCCCCTTCTTGAGTATTCAGTTCCCTCATGTTCTCTTCCTCCATCTCCTTCTTCCCTACTGTCCCCCTCCTCTTCCATCCTTCTCTCTCTTCCTCTCCTAATTTTCTCAATAAGTCTTGTCTGCTCCCCCTTCGCAGGAGCATGTCTCTCTTAGGGTTCCCCTGTTACATAGCTTCTCTGGGATCATGGACTTTAGGCTGGTCATCCTTTGCTTTATGTCTAATATCCTAAGCAACAGTGGAGAGCATGACTAAACTGGCCTTCCACTGTAATCAGATTGATGACTACCTTAATTGTCATCATAGAACCTGCAACTGACGGAAGCAGATACAGAGATCTACAGCAAAGCACTGGGCCAAGCTACCTGAGATCAGTGCAAGAGAGGGAGGAGCGATAATGTAAGGAAAGGGATCAAAACCATGATGGTGATACCCACAGAAACAGCTGACCTGAGCTAGGGAGAGCTCATTGATTCTGAACTGATAGCTGGGGAACCTGCATAGAACCAAATAGGCCCATTGAATGTGGGGGACAGTGAGTCTTGGGTAGTTTGTAGGGCCACTGGTAGAGGGACCAGGATTTATCCCTACTGCTTGAATTGGCATCTAAGAGCCCATTCCCTACGGAAGAATACCTTGCTCAGCCTAGATACAGGGGGAAGGGCTGTACCAAGGTAGAAGTGAAGTGCCAGACTTTGTAGTGGCAGGCTGCGTTCCTGCTGCCCCAGCTCCCAGCTGCCTGGCTAGCTTATGTCCCAAAATAATTACTCAGAAACTGTATTCTTTTAAACACTGTTTGGTCCATTAGCTCTAGCCTCTTACTGTCTAATTCTCACATCTTGATTAACCCATTTCTAATAATCTGTGTAGCACCACAAGGTGGTGGCTTACCAGGAAGATTCTTAACCTGCGTCCAACTTGGAGAGGAGAGCTATAGCATCTGCCTCATTGCCTTCTTCCTCCCAGCATTCTGTTTGGTCTACTCTGCCTATCTAAATTCTGCCCTATCAGGCCAAGCAGTTTTCTTTATTAATTAACCAATGGAAGCAACAGATAGATGGAAGACCCTCTCACATCAAGACTTTGTTGACTCCCCATGGGCAGCCTTACCCTTTTGAGGAATGGGAGAAACGATGGAGTGGGAGGGGGGAGTGGGAATGGGGCGAGCTATGTAAAATGAGAAAAGACTATAATAAAAAATTCTGAATAAAAAGATAAGAAAAATATAAATAAATCAGACCTTTAAAAAATACTCCATGGGAAGAGAAAATGCCAGCAAAATTAATCAACTTTAAGTGTGGAAAGCTCAGGTTCCTCCTCTTTCAGTAGTAGAGACAGTCTTTCACATCCCCTCACCTCCGTATAGGATCTGGAACCATAGGCATGAGTGTCTATGTCCTTGCTGAGTGTGGAGGCCAGCAATAGACATTACTACATTGGAAGTCCAGTGTATTTAAGACTGTAACATATACATAGGAGGTGGTGCACACCGAGACAACTCATAGAACATGACCAGATCTCTAAGGAAGGAGTGAGCGACTTTCTGTTGCACATATCCAAAATAAGGCCAAGTTTGCTGCTTGAAGGAAAATCAAAACAAGTATTGATGACGCTGCCGCCAAGGTGTGTGAGTGTTTGTTCCCATTAGTAACACAGACACCTATTAGCAAGACCTTTCTCCCTTTTAAGGAAAAGATACTTCTATGTTCAATTTCTCTGAGTCTCTGGAGTTCGCAATCTGACTGTGGAGTTCCTTTTTTTTTTTTTTTTTCCCTGTGAAGAGGCCTGCGGGAGAGTGACGCAGGCAGAGGTTGGCGGGCCCGCTGGCTGGCTGGCTGGCTGCCCCCTCGCTGCCCGCCTCCTGGGCCTAGTCTGCTGTTTATACCTGCTGAAGTGCTTTCTGTGTTTGAGTTGGCACTGCCCATTTACATGCTAGAGCCTGAGGCTGTTCATGATGTGTGTCCCAGGACTTTGAAACCTATGAGCTGGCGGCTGGGACGAGAGAATGTCTCTCTCAGTTTTTTTGGGTGCACTCCATGTTTTTTTCCAAGAGGTTAGATCACTCTCCTCAGTCCAGGCTTGCTAGACAGAATGTAACAGTTACTGTTTGAGACATCCTGAACTTTTAAAGGCAAAAGGTGGAGGGGCAAGTGGGAAAGGAAGTCCAACTGAACTGCTTGAAAATGAACATTCTATAACTGGTAAATGAAGAATTTTACTGACTGAAATATTTGTCATTGAAGAAGAAGAGGGAGGAAAATCACTTCTTGTTATGAAAGGAAGACACATTGTTTAAAACATTCCAGTTCCAGCCCAGGTGACATCTGGAATCCAGTCCAGATCAATCAAGTGACTGCAGGAGGGGTTTTAAGGATGATTGACTTTTTATACAACTTTACCTGGCCATCTTCTTAGTCCTTTAATTCTCTATCTAGATTTCTTTTAAAGACTTGTTTTTTTTTTTCCATTGTTAAAACCAGGAAAATTTTGACACCTGCACATCCCTAGCAACCCTCTGTTCTTTCACACCTGCCGCCTGCGTCTGTCACACTGAGACACACTGGTGTCTGTTAACGCCATCACCTGTTTTTCCACCCAAGATTTCTCTCCCTTCATCTCTTCCTGTGAGAAATCTTGGCTCATGGGAGATTTTTTTTGTTTGGTTTATGTAATCTCAAATTTCTTCATATTATTTCTATCTTTTTGTTTAGGAATGAACATGATGTAGAGATATGGAAAGACTTAAGAAACTTTCTTACATTTAAGGTATTTTATAACAGAGTATGATACCTTCTCTATGAAAGAGTAATAACTGTATTGTGAGACTGAGTTCAAAGCTGGAGATGACCGATTTCCAAGGTCATAGCAACTTTGTTTACAAGAAAACACAGTAAAGCCCTTGTCATATCCTCCCCTCCACAGCACCCGTCAAGTACAAAGTCTGCGTTCTTGTAAATATGTTAAGAATTTCATCTGTAATGTTTGTCTATGAAGAACATAAAAATGCCTTTGAGTAGCAAGAGTGCCAGTTTTCCAACCAAGGGAAAGAATCCGTACCCGGGTTTCACTAAGGAAACGCTGCCGAGCAATGAATAGACTCTCCTTCTCCATGAAAGCAAACCGTTTATTCCCAGGTCAGACTCAGTGGTCTCCCACTGGATGATGTCCTCTGCCCATCCTCCCCACCCCTCACTCCTGCAGGCCTCTCTCAGCGACCTCATTCATGCATCTGTCCGAGGAAGCTGAAGGATATACAAATCGAGCCTCTCTAAGACAGATGCATGTTTTATCAACACTCATAGACCAGAGTTGTCCCAGCATCTAGGACAGCTTTGTTTGCCATTCAAGAGGATTATTGATGCAATGTGTATTCCCTGGTTTTCCTCAAGAAAAAAAAATGTTTTTACCTGTGGGCATGTCCAGATGGTGGTGAAAGGCTTGCATTCATGAAAGCGGCATTCAGCAATTCACAGTTGCCAAGGTATGCAGCAAAGACATGCCCTCTGCCACCCCATCGCCTCAGAAAGAAACAGTATCTAAGGCAACAGATTAGCACCTTTGAGGCCAGAGTTCCTTAGCATTTGAGACTGGAAGGATGGGCATAAGACAGAGAAACATGCCATAATAATACCAAGGAAGGCATTTTGTTGTTATTTCTCTCGCTACATAAAAAGGAGGTTAGTGGTAAAAACAGGATGGGGACTTTGGACTTCACATTTGGGGACGCAGTAGAAACTTAATTGAGGTCTCCCCTGTGCCCTGTAAACACAATGCTCCTTTTGAGGCCTCATTTCAGGGACATAAGTGACTAAGGGTCCAAAGTATGTCCAAAGCAACGGGATCTGTGCTTTAAAAAGGCAGTTTCAATGACTATCTTGGAATTTGTGGTGTTTTCAGAACTGTCATTATTTTCTTTTTCCTTTCTTCTCCATTTTCTGTTATATCCCCTTAATGCTATCACTGGCATGGCAATGTGGTTCCCAGGAGGCATTGCTGATGCTGGCAGAGCTTTTCTCATTGGCTCCTCCCCAAGTACGGAAAAGGCTCAGGCGACAGCTCCTGGCTTTTGCAGCCAGCTACAGTTGGACCGTGAGCCCAGTAGCTAATATAGAAGGATATTATTCCTTTTACAGAATTTGGCATGTTCTTGCTGCTTATTGCCTGACCTAGTGGAGGAAGGCTTTTTCCATGGTTGCAGAACCCGGCTTTGAAACTTAGAGGCCTTCTCAGATTGAAGGAAGGAAATAGTTTCTGAGGACTGAATTGTCCTTTGTCTAATTTTGGAGCTAATGGAGAAAATGAACTCCTCACCATCACAAGAAGATCTGGGAGGTGAGACGCTCCTGAGCTCGCTCTTCCTGGCTCTTTGTTTTGCAGAGTCTTTTCAGGTTCTATTGAAATGCCATTGAGTTGTTTTCTGAACCTAAGAGAGCACATTTAGGTTGGACTGAAATTTCGAGTGCGTTTTTAACAGAAAAAGCTAAGTGAAGTAAGGCAATCAGGAGGGCCTGAGTTTGAACACTGACTTCTCATGTTCATTCTTTATAATTTCAGACTAATTGATTGATAGACTGAATAACAAGGATGCAAAGAACTGCCTGTGATGTCCCCTGATATGACCTGGCAGGAGGTCAAATGAGGGGTCACTGCAGCTCCCCAGAAGCCCACTGGGGCCCTTGTTTCATTACTCCTTTTAATGAGACGAACAAATATTCCCTCCTTTTGGATATACTTGCTGGAAGAAAGGGCCCATTAGCACTTAGAAAATTTACTTCTATGTAAGGGATACTTGCCTGCACCTCAGCTGACAACATACAGTGGGCTCTGTCTCGCTGCCATCTAGTGATAGTATCTTGTCCTGGCCAGGCCACTATAGGATAGACTGTTAACCACAAGCAGCCCTGGAAACTATCATTTCTTGGATTGAAATACTATCCATTCCTCTTTTCCCTGAAAACACATCCTGTTACGCAGAGGATGGTGTGATTTAAAGTCAGAACTTTATTCCTGGTCTACAAAGACATTTTAAGAGACTAATTAATTGTAACTGTAATAACCATACCCCAATGGGATCATAAGGTTCAAATAACTTTTTGAGAGTCACTTATTCAAATGACTTTCTGCCTTTGTACCGGTAAATTTTAAGACATCCAGGAAAAGGATCTGCTATTCTTAAGATAGCCACAAAAATTATTATGAATAACCCTTGAAAATGAATCCACCCGCTGGTCTATATATGTGACTTGTGCTGAAAATTCTAGCTCTTAAGTTGTTTTTCACTACTTTTTAGTTGTGACTAGAAAACAGCCATTTCTAGTCAATAGATGTTCCCGAAGTTTCTAGTTGCAGGATGTTATAAGAGTTCCCATCCATGTGTACAGATTGTGGGTTGCAAAGATGATTGGAAATTTGAAAGTTGTGTAGAAATTCAGCAATACTTATTTGCTGCGTGTTTTCCATCGTGGTTACGGGGCATGGTTAGGTCTAAATGCTTCGTGGCTCACTCTCTTGCTCTTTGTCAACAACTGAACAAAGAGGTACCGTTTTCTGCAGATCTCACACTGACGATTATTAGGCTAGTCAAGAAGGGCATGGAGCCTGGCTGGAGAACAAAGGAAGGTGACAATAACTCAGTGAAAACAGAGCTTGCGCTTGGTGTCCTCCCCGGTCCTAAGGGACACTTCCGGTGTATCATGTTCTCCACTGGCATCCTCCAGAAGGAGCTGTGCAGGCATTAGCATTGGTCACAATATGTCATTATATTTCCTCAGCTTCACTGCCCAGCTTGTTGTGGCTTTTTTTTTTTTGTTTCTTCTTTTGCATTGCTTTCTTTTTCCCTAGAGCAGGGTGAAGTCTAAAGGCTTAAAAATGCTCTATATTCACCTCCTTTCTGTGTTGTTGCTTTCTTTTTATTGGTTAGAGGCCGTGATGTTGTTGGTTTGACACATTTCCTTTGTAGAAAGAATGGGGGCAAGAGGAAGGCTGAATGCATTAGCGCATACCTTGTAGGTGAGAATTTGTGGAAAGAATGGGATACAAGAAAAAGCATCTAGGACTGCCTGAATATGCGAAGTATGGCTGTATGTAGATAGATAGGTGGCTATTCCCCGTATTCATCTGCCGTAGCCTTGACAGGTGTGTGACTGTGGCAAAGGAGAACCAGGCCCAGCTTGTCGGGAGACAGCAAAACTCACACAACACAGTGATCTCCGAATGGTTCAGAACTATTACTTTACACAAAGTAATAACAGTTAATCGTTAATACTAAAAAACCACCAATTACCACTATTTCACCTTCACTTTAGGTATAATGGGCATAAGCAGACATTTTCATAATAATGAGTAAAATAATAATTAATATAATAGTTAATGTGGATGAGCCCAACTGTTTTGGGGGATTTCTTAAGAAATTGTACTTGTAGCTGGGCGGTGGTGGCACACACCTTTAATCCCAGCACTTGGGAGGCAGAGGCAGGAGGATCTCTGTGATTTCGAGGCCAACCTGGTCTACAAGAGCTAGTTCCAGGACAGGCTCCAAAACTATAGAGAAACTCTGTCTCAAAGAGAAAACACAAATAAATAGTACTTTCTTTTATCAACACACACAGTTACACATAATAAAAAAATAATAAAAACATTTTTTTTTAAAGGGAAAGCATTTAAGATGGGTTAAACTCAATGTACTTGTCAAATTATTAGGATTTTTATCTACTTTCTTCCCAGGATTCCATTTCACTAGACTCTTTCGGAGCATGTCAAGGAAACCCACTCAGAACAGCTGGGCTGTTCTCAAGGATTCTGAACAGACCCACTCATAGGATGGTTGATGGCTTGAAGAATATCTATCCTTTGGGACACTTTGCTCTGATTTCTATACCTTGGAAGGCCAGGCCAACATTTATTTGAACATTTATTTTATCTCCTCCTCAAGTATTGCCTGCTTGATCTTTATTATCTATTTCAAAAGAGTATTTTTGTTTGCCTTTTTAAGGACATTTCAGGTTACACGGTGTAACAGAGAAAGAAGTTATTATACAAAGAAGCAGTTATGTGTGCCATCTAGGACAAAGTAGAACAGCACCTGAAGTTAACGTGAGTGGATACTGGAGAAAACTGTCCTTTTCAACTTTTGTTTTTAGGAGTAGAAGAGTAGTCATTAGCAAAACTACAGAAAGGTTTTTAGACTCTCATAAGGTGACATATGGCAAGGACTTAGAACACGGCCAGCACATAGTAGGAGCTCACAGAGTCACCGGCTGGTGTGAGTGACTCAAGGTGACTTATGGTAAGGACTCAGAACACTGCCAGCACATAGTAGGAGCTCAGAGAGCCACCAGTTGGTGCAAGTGATTCTTGCTGCTAAGCAGGTTTGTTCTTAATGACTGAGGGGAAGGAAGCGCCCACCCTCAGCTGGCAGCAGAAACTGGCAGGACACTTCTGAAAATTATCAGTAGTTACTTGATCTGGGAAAGAAGTGAGAAATCAGGCTGGGGAAGCCTTCAGAGTAGAATGGACTTCATAGTCCACCACATAGAAACACTGTGACGCACAGAGTACAGGCCCCCTGCCTACTATACGCCCAGAAAGATGAGAATTCTGCTCGCTTCCTCACTTTGATCTGCCTACCTGATTATTTTTTCTATTTAGGTATGTCAGAGTTAGAAACTTTAAGCTATTTTTTTATTCAAAATGCAGTGTGAAGTTAAAATTAATATTCTTATTTTGGTCCAGAGGTCACTATTGGCTGAGGTAATGTGCCTAGGTCCTGAAGTCGCCTGGAGTCTCCAAAGATCCCGTTCCTTACTGGATTGGTGGATTTGAAAACTCTAAAATAAGGTTTCGGGAGAAGAGGGTGGTTCTTGGCTTGTTTGAGTCTTCGATATGGTTGTATTGTTTGTTTCATGTTTTATTGAGACAAGGTTGCGTTCTGTAGAATGAGCGGGTCTGGCATTCATGTCTCAGTCTAAGCCCTGGAATTCCAGGCATGAGCCACCTAGCTAGCATTGCTTTCAGGGGATGGGAGGTTTGACAAGGACAGAGACACTGAGAAAAAAAGCAATAGTTTGTATCCAGGACATATGAACTCTCTCCCGGCAGGCTACGAGGATTGTCTGAGCTTTGCCAGAGCCTTACACAGACCTTCAGCCAGACCCCAAACAGCAATCCACCCTAACCATAGTTCCTGCATCCACTTACTCGTGTATTGCTCTTTATTCCTCGTGGTCAGCGTTGAGCCTTTGAAACTCTGTGGTATGAGAACAACTTTACTTCTCCAGGCCCTTTCTGTTTATAAGTTGGTCATAATTAATTTTGTTTTGAAAGTTTCCTCATGGCCTAAGGACTTGCCTCTTCATTACTGTCAAGCGATGTTTGGAGGACAAAGTGAAGTAATGTATGTAAAAATGCATCCCGTTTTTATATAAGCAGAGGTGGTTTGTGTGTACAACTACAGACATTTCATCTGTCTTTAATATTTTCAGACTTCAAAGAAACTCATGTCTACACAACAACATTTTTCCAACTGGTTTCAAAGCCCAAACTATATCTAAATTTCATGGAAGAAACTTTAACACGGCAATCAGTTCGAGTTGAAAGACACACAGTAGTGGCTATAGATAGGAATGTTTTAATACCTTTGCCAAAAATAAAGCTTATAAAGGGAAGAAAAGTCTAATTTTCTCCTCATAAATCTTTCCCTAGATGTAGTAGATGGAGAAAGAAGGTCTAAGATTCGGAGGCTTTAGCTGCAGCTATGCAGTGTGGTGTGCCTGCAGGCTGTCCTCAGCTGTGCTCTAGGCATTGTGCCCAAGGCAGCGCTTCAGGTGCCCAAGCAAGGAAGGACTTCTATAACCCTGGCAGGTACCTAAGTCCTCAACCGTCACGCTGTTCTCAGTGTGGAAGATGTCAACTGGAAAACACTTGGGAGAACAATTAGAAAACCGCGGGTTAGCAAAGTGTAGCAAGGCAGGGGGTGTAGATGATTCTAGTCATTAGAATACCTCTGGAATTTTCAATCTAGGTGATACTTTGCTACATATAGCTACAAAATATTTTACTCTTGTTTTAATTATCTTTTAAAACGAGGTACATTATTACTTTCTGATTGTAAAAGTGACGTTTCCATTAGAACTTTATAAAGTTCACAGAAGTATGAAAAAGAAAACAAAAGCTTAGCATTCTATTAGACAGTGAAAACCATTTTGCCCTTTGCATTATATCCTACTGATTTTTTTCTATTCATCTGCATTTTGCTTGTTAGAAGCATCAAGCTGAGGCACAGCTCAAGGGCACAGATTCAGACCGCTGGAGCTTAAATTGGGCTCTGTGGCTAGCCAGTGTGAATGCTTTTCTAACTCTTTGTTTTTCCTCAATCTCGCTGTACGTCACTGCTAAATTGAGGTTGAAAATCAAGTTGATAGAATTGTTGTAAAGGTAATATGTGTTGATGTCCATTCATTAATCCGTTTAGAACACCACCTTTTGCAAAATAACCACTGGGCATTATTAGCATTATGCATTATTCATGTAATGGTAGGCAGGTTTTCGTTTTCATCAATAAGGCATACACTGTTCATATCCACCGACACTGGAGGCTGAACTCTGGATTTTGCTCATCCTAAGATATCTAGTTACACCCTCAGCAACTTAGTGATGCCCTCAGCCCTGTGAATGTTTTATCTACCAGACTGTTTCCTTAGGAGTGGACCTACAGAGTCAAAAGAAGTTAGTGTAAGATTAAATGACATTGTGGAAAGAGTGTAAGATTTCCCTTTCTGGTTTCAGTCTATGGCCTTACCTACTTCACGATGCTATTCATAGCCCTTGGAATAATTATTTAAAACATTTTATAACAAAACCACAATAAATCTGAAATTCAGTTAGCATTTCTTGGAATACTATTTTAGAACCCTGATTGCTATTCAGGCTGACGAGAGAGGGGGAGGGGGAGGGAAATGGGAGGCGGTGGCGGGGAAGAGGCAGGAATCTTTAATAAATAAATTTAAAAAAAAAAGAAAAAAAAGAAACAGTAAAAAAAGAAATTCTTTTAAAATATATTTTATATGCTTCTTTCCCCTTGGTAAATTGTCCACTTATTGCTTTTCCTTTGTAGAAATTCTTGGCATATTGGGATGCCAACTTGCGATGTGTCATATTTTGGGCAGCTATTTTTCTTAAATTAAAAAAAGAATAAATTAGAAGGTGCTCTTTATGGTCCATGCGCTTGCTTCTGAAAGCTATATCTGCTGGTCTTTTTCTCTACACTATTTTCTATAGCTTTTCTGTGCAGGAAGTCAAATGATGTCAATCTCCTCACCGCCATTTTTTTTGTTAAGTGCTAGTTCATTTGCAGTGTGCACCAGCAGTGACTTGAGACACAGACTAATATAATATGATCATTCTCTTTTTCCCTCTAGGTATTTTGAGGATAGAGTCTCACTATATAATCCAAGCTGTCTTCAAACTCACGAGTTTCCTACCTCTGCTTCCCAGGGACTGGGGTCACGGTCATGTACCGCCACACCAGGTTGGGTAACCATCTTTATAAAATATTTATTAATGAAGACTCTTTTTTAAATCAATGCAAGCTAAAGTCATCTGAGAAGAAGGCAATGTAGCTAAGTGCTCCATCAGGCTGGCCCATAGGTAAGCCAGTGGGACATTTTCTTGATTGATGATTGATGTGGAAGGTGGGGGAACACACCTCTTAATCTTAGTCATTGAAAGGCAGAGAAATGTGAATGTCTGGGATTTGAGACCAGCCCGGTCTACATAGCAAGGCTACATAAAGAGTCCACATCTCAAACAAACAACAAACAAACAAACAAATGAGCAAACAAACAAAAAACACACTCACAAGTAAACAAACAAGCCCCTTCCCCAAACACACACAGAAAACATCCAGTCAACCAAACAAGCAAAATGAAACAAACTGAGCAAGTCAGGAAAAGCAAGCTAGTAGACAGCATTTCTGCCTCAGTTCCTGCCTCCGTGTTTCTCCTTCAGCTCTTGCCATGACTTCTCTCAGTGATGGACTGTAATATGGAAGAATAAATTGAAATAAACTCGTTCAATCCCAGTTACTTTTGGTCATTGTCTTTATCATAGCAGTAGAAGGCAAGCAAACTTATATACTTAGGGACCTTTCTCTGTAATATGTTAGGTATATAAAGACGTCCTCTTATTTTGGAAGTATGTATCACACTGCTTACGGAGCATTTATTGTCTTTCCATATCCATGATTTTGCTTCTGTAACTTTACATTCCCATGTTCCTTCACAACTCAGAGTACTTTGATTTGTGCCAGAAATTAAGGTGGAAAAAGTCTTGGACTGTTTCTAGCCTCGCTTTCCTCTGCTTGCCCCTCCTGCACAGTCAGGAAATCAAAATTTCACCCTCAGCATCTGGTTCTGTGTTCCAGTTCCGGCTGTTAACACATGAACAGAAAGAGAGGTTATTCTAGAAAGGCTTCTTGAGATATCATACTCTGAGTTTTGTAATAGATCATAGTTTCTTATAGGAAGAAGGCGTCAAATCCTATAGCCCTCCTTTCCTCCTAATAGATCACAGGCAAAGATGTAACAGTTTCACTTCTTGTGGTGACGCTATTCATACGATGTTCCTCAAGCCTTGAGATGCATAAAGTGAGGGGGTCTCTGGGCACGTGGAGGTGACTTTCGGTACAGCACACACAGTAGCTTGGGGAAGAATGTGAGTATCAACTGACATGGTTTTAGCCAGCACTCTTAATGCTGGAATGAGCACAAAATACTCCCTGCTTTTCTCTGTGTGTCTCACAGTGGCCATAGCAATTTAAGGTTGTCTACTTCGACGGACTGTGAATTATATTTCACAGCATAAATGCCTTAAAATGCAGACTGCATCTCGTTGGAGTCAAACAATCCCTTTCATTACTTTCAGCAGGTGCACGCTTCAGTCTCTGAGAATGAAGCACCTGGTTACGAGTCACACACGTATGGAATGGGTTGTATGTATCCAGTTCTCCAGCAATTTGTCAAATGATTCCAGTTATTTTGCCATTAGAATCCTGGGCTGTGACTAAATGCCCCACCTCCAAAAATCTACCTTTAGCCTGTGGGTCACGTGGTCACAACTTGGTTCCTTGTTGTTTTGGAGCTGCCGTGAAGCAGAACATCATGGTGGGGACATGAGATGGACCAAGCTGTTTACTTACGGCAGCTGAGAAGTAGGCAGTAGGAACAAGAGAAGAGAAGAGGTGTGCGATCAGAATTTACCTATTACGGGATTGGCCCTAGTGGCTTCACTTCCTTCCACCTGACCCCATCTCCTAAAAAGGCTGAGCAACCTCTGGCTCTTCAGTTCCAAACATAGCATTCCTACACACGGAGACTACAAACAAGGAGATGACTGTGGGCTGGCAAGGTGGCTCAGTGGGTAAAGGCGTCAGCCCTGGTGGCTTGAGTTTGATCCACAGGACCCACGTGATGGAAAGAATCAGCTAATTTCTGCAAGTTGTCCTCTTTTTTCCACAGGTACACGGTGGCATGCACAGACTTCTGCTCCCCCAACCAAGCTGAATAAGAGAAAAACCATAACTAAAGTTACTGTTGGTCCCGTGTTTTGGGGAAATGCACAGTCAATGAAATAGCACCCAAAGTGTTGCTTCGTGATGCTCTCTGTTTGTGTCTTTTCTTTCTTCTCACTTCCGTTAATGTTCTCTCTTGTCAGTTCACATGGATTGGTTGCTATTGCCAAATTCTTAGTCTCTATCGTCACGGTTTGGCAGCCATTTGATGTCTGTAGTAGCCAGACCAGTTGGACAGTTCACATTTATTATGAAACACATTTTATGATAGGATTTATTCTTAGTTTTTTTTTTTTTTTTTTTTTTTGCCAGTGATACAATGAACGCTAGAGAGGAACTTGCCTTCTTCCCAAAGTCGTTTCATCAAAGGCAAGTCAGTGGAATGAGCAGACATTCTTTTATATTTGTGCATATTTGTGTAAGTGTGAATGTGGGTGTTCTATGCATTTAGATGTGTGGGTATGCGCACGTGTACTCGCATGTGCATATGCAGGTGAAGACCCAGAGGTCAACACAGGGCATCCTTTTTGATTGCCCTCTATTCTATTTCATCCATCCATTCATTTATTTAGTGTGCGCTAGTGTTGCATGTATATACTCTGTATGAGGTTGTTGGATCCCCTGGAACTGGAGTTACAGACAGTTGTGAGCTGCCATCTAGGTGCTGGAAACCCAGGTTCTCTGGAAGAACAGACAGTGCTCTTAACCACTGAGCTGACTCTCCAGGCCCCTCCACTCTATTTCTTAAGACGTGGTTTCTCGCTGAACTTGGAGCTCATTTATTTGGCTAGGGTGGTTGGCCAATAAGCTTCGAGGACCTGCTTGTGCCTGGCTCCTGATAAGGCTGTTTTAAGAAGCCTGTGCTAGGCTTTTGTGTAGTTGCTGGGTATCCAAACTCAGGGCCTTGTACTTGTGTGGCAGACATTTTATTAAATGATCATCTCCTCGGCACCTGACTAGACATGTAATGTGGCGTATTCAAGAGCTTCCATGACTTTGATCTCAATTCTCCGAGGTTGAGTGAGCCCTAGCTGTCTTACCACTGTGCCGCAGAGGACGCATTAGTATAAAATAATTCTTGTCCTTCCTCATTCCTGCATTTGTTTACTATAGCAACTAGATAGGAATCAGTCCATACGCTGTGATATGGGTACTGCAGATGCTACAATTCCAGGCTCCAGCCAGTGGATTTGACGGTAAGTACCTTATTACTTCAGAATGAGGTGCTTGATTTGTGAATTCTGCTGGCGTCAGGACTGGAGCCTCAGAAGGTAGATTATGTGACCATTAATAGTGGGGAAATAGTAACCGGCCATAGAAACCACCAGGCAGACTTTGCAATGTAGAAACTGTTCTTATGGGTCTCAAATTGTCGGGTGGGGATAATGATTTGTTATGTTTCGGGGAATTGACATTTAATGTAGCGTGCTATAGATGGGATGAATTTCAAGGAAGTGTTGAAAGGAATGAACAACAACACATACATCATTGCTTTGTTTCTGTAGAGACTAAAGCAAGTATTTTGCAAATCAGGTGCTATAAGCATCCAATGATGAAAAAGATAGGATAAATGTTTATGCTTTCATGAGGTCATATATATAAGTGCACATATAAAATATATAAAAAAGTACATAAATAAAAAAATTATCTAAAAGTATATGAACAAATAAAATAAGTTATACTTTAATTTATTAATTATTATTTATTATGTAATTAATTATACTTAATTTTTCTATTTAAATCAATATTATTTATATATTTATGCATGCTTTCTCTATATAGTTAATATAGTTACTATATAATATACTGCCTTAGATAGGGTTTCTGTTGCTGTGAAGAGACACCATGACCACAGTAACTCTTACAAAGGAAATTATTTAATTGGCTGGCTTATAGTTTCAGAGGTTTAGTCCATTATCATCATGGCAGAATGCAGCAGCAAGCAGGCAGGTTGTGCTGGAGAGGAGCTGAGAGTTCTATGTCTTGCAGACAACAGGAAATTTTCTGTCTCCCTGGTCATTATTTGAGCATACATGAGACCTCAAAGCCCACCTCCACAGTGACCCACTTCCCCCAACAAGGCCACACCCACTCCAATAAATTCATACTTTCCATTAGTGTCACTTCTTTTGGGGGTCATTTTCTTCCAAACCACCATATTTCACTTTCTGGCCTCCAAAAACTTGTAGCCATATCATAATGCCAAAATGCACTCAATCCAACTTCAAAAGTCCCCATAGTCCGTAACAGTCTCAAACTTATGAAAAAGCATAAAGTTCAAAGTCTCTTCTGAGATTCAAACTCTTAACTGTAATCCCCTGTAAAATTAAAATAAAACATCACATATTTATTATTATATCACATATAGTATTGTACTTTTATTTTAAATAATATTTATTTTATTATTATATTAAAATTAAACTAATTAAAATATTAAAATTAAATATATAAATATATGAAAGCATATAATTGCTATGTGGAAAAAATAGAGTAAATTAAACAAAGTACCGGGATGAGTGTTTAAACCTACTTATTACAGAAGGACTCTTTGAAGCAGAGTTATATAAAATTAAGAGTAATGACTGATAAAAGGTTAGTCACTTGCTGGTGGAAGAGAACAAGGAATCTTCTGGAGTCTAGAACATCTTAGGGCCAGAAGAAGAGCCAACAAGTCATGTAGGGGTTAGCTCATACAGGCCTTTGAAGTCTTAGGCAATCAAGTTGGCATTCTATTTTTATTGGTGGGGAAATAGTAGACAGCTTAAGTCAATTTATATCTACAGACTGATCAAATATGGGCTTCAGAGCAATCCCTCCCATTGCTGTGTTGTAAGGGTCTGGTAGAATGAAGATCACTTAGTGGCTATGAGCTAACTGTTTGGAGTAAGACCAATATCCAATAACCATAGCTGACCAAACTCTGTCCTTCTATGTACTGACAACAAACTAGCTGTCACACATGCCACTAATTCAGCCATGCATAGAGTCATTTTCAGATGTGCAAGAGGCTGTGATCCAAAAAAATACAAATCCTATCAACAATTCTCCAAAATAGGGTAGTTTTAGTTATCCAATAGTAAGGACATTAGAAGTATGCTTATGTATTGGAAGGGCTTGAGTACTTTCTTAGCTTTAAAGTGATCTTCATATTTAAAAATATCAGAAGTAAACATTTTAGGTAAAGAGCCTGCTGTTCTCTACCAGCATATACTGCAGTAAGGCAAAGGGCTCTAAGCTTAGAAGAAAGAGGGAATGGAAAAAGGACAAGCTATAGATTTTTCTATCCCAGTAAAGAGATTTTACCTCAACAAAATGCATGGAGTATAACACAAATGCCCAGCGTGAATGAGTAAGCGATGACCTTAGGTGAGAGGAGCGTGGCAGAGGATGGGAGCAGGGGACTGAACTGGGGAGGCCGTCTGTGGCAGTCCCAGTCTGAGTGAGGTGCAGTATGAGTCCTTACTGGAAAGGGGTTGGGCTTAGAGAAAGAGGAGCTGGAGGGAAAAACACAAACACTGAAAGGGAAGAAGGCAGCAGGGTCTATGAAGCCAGCCCAGGGAGACACACACTTTGCTGTATGAAGTCTGGACAGAGGAGATCCAGAAGGAGGAACAGGAAGAGGAAGGGCAGAAAGGTCAGTGAGGCATCCGAGGTGTAGGTGCTTGTCCACAGTTGATCCCAGGGCCTCGGGTTTCAGGCCTCAGGCTTCTTTGGCTTGATCCTCACTCAGTATAGAACACAAATCTTCAATGGTGAAGGTACACTTGAGATGGAGGGATATCCCTCTTTACATGCTGCTGGGACTGTGGTAGGTTGGTTTGAGGTATGTGCTGGGTTCATTTCATATCAGTGTTCAACATACTACCTTGAGGTTGACCAAAATTGGGGCAGCTATATAATAGAAATTAGAAAAGACTACATGTTTCTCCACTGACACTTAGTTCTTTACAAGCACACTGTTTGACATTACACACAGTGGCTGGATTCAATACTGCAATGCTGTAGTATTAGGAGATGTAAACCTAGACAGGGAATTGTTCCTGTACATTTTGTGACAATCATTTCTTTATGGTTTATAGAATAATTCATTTGTCTTGTTCATTTATTTGAAGGCAGCGGAAGTAAAAGAAGATGGTGCCAGCATTGCATTAGGCTGGGATGTTGGATCATGACGCCATATTTATTTCACTATGGAAAAGAGCCAGACAAGCAACGGTCTTAATCATAATTGCAGGTGGCCAGTGTGAAGCTGGGAATGCGCTGCAGAGCTTATGATTTCCTCAACTGAATCCTAAACCATATCAGCAATCTCCTTTCTCTTGACCTCTCTTAAAAGAATCCCTAGTGATAGTACGTTATAAGGATAAAAATTAATAATGTGGACTCCTGCAAGATTGCCCAGCATCAACATGGTCCGACTATGTCTGAGAAGCATTTGAAGATTTCCCAAACTGAAATGTAAAAATTGGTGTTATCCCATTTCTCATTCCTAATCTCTGAGAGCTAGTTTGACAAAAGACACAGGCGCCATATCCCTGAGCACGTGGGTGCTTGCACAGCACGGTCAAAGTGGCATATTATTCTGCGTTAAGTTTAATGTGGACTAGTTTCCCAGACATTAAAGGACTGTAAAGCCCTTGTGGGCAGAGAGAATGCCCGAGGATAGTGTTGTGCTGGGGTGTTGTTCTGCTCTGGAAGGAAACTTGAACTACAGCTTTGTAGCTGGAGGCACAATGGTGAAATACTTATTGGAGTCGAGGTCTTTACAGATTTTATCCTTAGGTATTTAAAACAAACCACTCAATTACAAAGCCTTTCTTGAGATGGATTGCCAGAGGGTGCGGTCAACTCTCTGGCAACGTTAGATTGGATTCAAGAGTTTTAAAATCTGAACTTCAAACCTGCTGGATTTCCATTTGGCTTCAGAGTCTCTTTCAAATGGTTTATTGCTCATTGACTCAGCATTCTCCAGAAATTAAAATATACCAGGGAGGAAGCAGATATGCTATGGAAAGCACCTCCACCTGGAACTCAATTCGTCTGGAAGATATATCTTGCATATCAAAACAAGTTATGAAGCACTCCAGTATAGTTACAGTGTGTGTGGAGGGAAACTTTTGCTTGGATTAGAATCTAAATTATTTCAATCTTTTTTATTCCTCCCCCTCAAAATGCTTTAAAGTTCCTCTTGAAAGAACTAGCAGTGTTCTTTGGAAATTTTATAAGATTTAGGTGTTTTCATCTCCTCATCTGATACTGAGAAAACTCTTTTCCTTGCAAGGCCCCCTTGGACCTGTTTTGAATACCTGCTACTGAATGCACACATTTTGAAGGCTAAGGCAAGGCCTGCTCCACACCCTTTTGCCCTTGATATACACACCACAGCCAACGTTCCTCCACCCAGATTCTTTTCTAGCCACAGCCACCACGAGTGTTTAACATCCATCTTTACCTTTTCTTCCTCCTTTGGTCTTCAAGCCAGGTGAGCTATAAATTGAGGTAAAATGTACAGCTGGGTCAACAAAGGGGGTCAGGGGGATGAAACCATTTCCTATCCTTTTTCAGGACGCTTGAAAAACACAGTTGGCAGTGTGTGTGTGGAGCTGGGGGGTTGAAGCGGGAAGCACGATTGAGCATATAAATTAAATATTTTCACCCCCACTCTTTTTTGATAGCCTGGGGGTATTAAGAATGTGTGTTTTGGAAGGGCTCAGCAAGCATTCCAACGGTAAATACCTTCCTGTTCAGTGTGTTCGAAGTCAAGCTGTCTTCTAGGGTTGTTTTAAAAATATGTGTGAAATATGTACTTTTATTTCAAGCCAAGTCAAATGTTTTCAATCACCCCCCCAACACACACATTTGCTTGCCTCCCTTCCCTTCTTTTCCTGTCATTTCTTGCCCCCCAGACAGTAAAATATACCCTGAAATGTGTTTATATTTTTGAAAAGGAAGTTTAGCGATTAATTATGAGTTACATGTAAACATATAATATTGCCCTCAAAGGTATTCACCACAAACCTGGCCAGTGTTGTTCCCGGCTGGCATTCTTGAGCGTTCAGTCCTGGGCAGGGGAAGTCAGAGAAACATGCACAGAAACCAAGTATTTGGCTCCTGCACAGCTGGGAACCAGTAGATAATTGAGGGTGAGAAACGGTCCATAACTCTTCACCCCAGTGGGGATGAACCTATAATTCCCAAATTGTTTGTGTAATTTTCTATTTCTACCACATCAGAGACAAATATTATTTTGTACTGCGTGTTCCTTGTAGACTTTTTTTTTTCATCAGCAAAGTTCAATTAAGATGCCCGAAAGGAAAACAGCGTACCTGGGGCCATCAGACCTGGCAAGAAATACCACAGATGTACTCAGGAGGGAAAATATAGACCTCTGCTGGAACCACAGAGCCCCTCTGCAGAATGTTTCTCTTCTGTTGATAGACTTCAAAAGCATAGATCAAGTGAGCTAATTAGAGGACACCCTGTGATCTTCAAATTCAATATCAAGCTGTCGAGGAACCTTTTATATTTGGCCTGGGCTGCTGAGGAGGCAGCAGATCTCCCATACAGAAGGTCTCAAACAGGGGTTTTGTGTTCCCAGTCTTCCCTTTGATGAAGCCAGTTAAAGTTCAGGAATGTTCTTAGACAACTATATTTACTAACAGCACCAGGTGTCAGGGTCGGTCTTTTCCAAATTTAAATTTTATTTAATGTAGCTGATTATTTATATTATTTTATGAATTCTATGGCTTGTGGGGAAGGTGGGGAGGGAAAGCCAATTCTTTCAAAAATAAATATCGAAGGGAAATTTATTCAAAGAATGTGTCTTGATATGTGATTCTAGGTTTTTAGGGTTTGTTGTTTCCGGGCATGTTTAACTCAGCAAACACTCATTAAACTATTGACTGTGCAAAGCTCAATGCTAGTTGCTGTTAGCAGCAGCTAATGACCTGGAAGTAATTCAGCTTGACCTGGTCCAACACTCTTTTATTATAAAAATCTCTCCGAATATAATATGGCTATGAGAGAACTTTCTCGGCATAAGGACTAGCATTTAGTGTTGAAAAACGATGAGCTAGCCAAGCAGCATCTTGTAAAGATGACCACGTTGCAGTCTTTTGGCAAATCTGTGTGTCTTACCCTCAGTAGTAAAGGACTTAAAACTTTTCTCATTAGAAGTCCTGGATAGAAAAGGCACTCTCTGTCTCCCATTGGCTAGGCTTCGGGAATTTTATGTGGAGCAATTAGAAAAGAAAAGGAATAAAGATATTCAACTTGGGAGGCAGAAGTCAAACAGTGTGTATAGATAGACGACGTCATCCTATCAAAATTCCTCAAGAATCAACAGTAGAAGTACTGGAACCAGTGAAGACCCTTAGCCCAATGCTGCAGTTTATAGTACTTCACTGTCCTCACTCAAAGGGCCTGTGCTCAGAGCAATCCTCAGTGTTGTCAGCTGTGTGTATGGAAGGTCTCCTGTAGCCTGGTACAAAAATCGTTTAATTCGGTGCTCTCATGCTCACATCAGCATATTAAGATTCTAACGAAACTTTAATAATACCTCAAATTTTGGTAAAATGCTGCTGTGGATCAATCCTTCTATACACTCAGAAAATGTGTTGCTTTCATTGTTAATAAAAAGCTGATTGGTCAGCTGCTAGGCAGGATTTTTGGAGCAGAGAGAATGCTGGGAAGAAGAAAGGTGGAGTCTGGGGAGTCTTGAACCAGATGCGGAAGAAGCAATAGGGAGGTTTATAAATGAGGTAAGCGAGCCTCGGGGCAGCACATAGATGAATAGAAATGGATTCATTTAGTTGTAAGTGCTGGCTGGAGACAAGCCTAAGCTATTGGCTGAACATTTATAATTAATAATAAATCTCTGTCTGGTTATTTGGGAGTGGCTTCCGAGAGACATGGAAAAACTCCACCAACAAAATTCCTAATACTTATGAATGAGTACTAGTTAAACATTCCTAACCTGCAAAAACACACATTTGGAGACTGGAGAGATGGCACAGTTCACCAAAGCTCTTGCCCAGCAAGTATAAGGACCTCATTTTGATCCCCGAACCCATATAGAAGGCCTGCAGTAGTCACATGTTATGAGGATCAAAAAAAAAAAAAAAACAAAAACAAAAAACAAAAACTACCTAACAAACATATTTTTCAAAAGAATACTGTGACCTAATTTCCCCCCATCTGAGTGATACAACTCATTAAAACTAGTCTTAAAGTGTAGGCTCTAAAATAAGAGAATTTTTGTTCTCTCATTTTTAATAGTGAAATAAATAATTTTATGTGAGATAATACATTTTTGTTTATGGTAAAATAGATAATTCCCAGACTAGCAAGCACTTCTTTAGAGCTCTACTGTGGGTAGGTATTGTTTAGGAATTTCACTCCCTTGCCATAGATCTCCTAAGGTAACTTACTGTTATGTCCATTAGACAGAAACAAAACGGTGACAGGGAGAGAAGGACCTTTTATCACAGCTCAAGAGTGAAGGCAAGATTTCTATATATCTGGCTTCATCAGGGATAATAAAAATTAAGAATCCATTTCTCTAACCACTGTACCACCTAACTCATAACTATTTTATTCAATCCTCATACTAACCCCTGCTACTGGTGCTACCAGAAATATAAAATCTGAACCCCCAGAATGAATGTGGAAATAAGGTTCTTGTAGATGTACTTCATCAGGTAGAGGCAACACTCAATAAAGATGCTGAGTATTGAATGGTTTCTCATTCCATGTAGCTAAAGTCCTTATAAGAAGATGGCCATTTGTAGATGCAGAAGCAAGAGGAGAAGGCCACTTGAGGTGCAAGGAAGACACACTGAGGTTATGTCACCATAAGCATCTAGAAGCCAGGAAGAAGCAAAAAAACTCTCCCCTGTAGGCTTTATAGGGAACATAGTCCTATTTCAAGCCATGGTGTTGAGCTTCCAAGCCTAAAGACCCAAGGCAGTACATTTCTGTCATTTTAGGGTCTGTGGTACTTCATTGTGAAGTCTTCAGAGACCCATAGAGCAAGTAATTTCAATATTCCAGGGTCTGACCAGGCACCCAAGTGGCCCATGAGTCCACTCCACAACCCCAACCATTGCTGTTTCTCACTTAATTTGCTAGAAGCTTAGGTGATACGCAGCCTTGTGGACGGAAGGCCAAAGACAATGTTTACAATTGCTTCTGTATTTGAAATATCAAGTAACACCCTTACAAAGTAACATTTTATCGGATTTGCCAACATTATATCTAGTTTCTGGGAAGCTAATAATTGTATATTTTTGTTCCTTTGGAAAGGCAGTGATTCACTAAGTGAGTATGAGCTATCATGGTATCAGGTAACTGTATTTACATTTGTCTGCCATGATAGGAAAAACTATCAGCCCTTACAACACCAATCAATTACCCTGGAATTTTTCCTTTTATACTGATTTTCATTTCCATGTTTAGTTTTGACTGGAGTCTGCCCAACTTCAGGAAATCACGATACTTCTTGGCTTTAAAAGAAGGTATAAATGAAATATACAACTTAGTCAAAATATGGTTTTCACTCAAGGTTCTCAGAATGAAACTACCCATCCATTATCTTTATTAGAAACTCAAAATATTATTTTTAAAATCTTTTTTCATCATGCTTAAGGAGATGATGCTAGAACCGGGCGGTGGTGGCGCACGCCTTTAATCTTAGCATGTGGGAGTCAGAAGCAGGTGGATCTCTGTGAGTTTGAGGCCAACCTGGTCTACAAAGGGAGTTCCAGAACAGGCTCGAAAGCTACAGAGAAACCCTGTCTCAAAAAACCAAAAAAAAAAAAAAAAAAAAAAAAAAAGAAGATGATAGGAATTTCTCACAGTCTGTCTGCCTCAATTTTCCCCTGTCTTTTTGCACACCTCATTCATTCTTTTCAGACAGAACATAGAGAGTTGACAACCAGTATTTGGAAATTTATAAACACTTGTTTTAAACATGGAACACTCCTTTTCCCTGGCATACATGACTTTCAAAAGCAAAAGAATTTTAGCTTTTAAAGCTAACGCTTTAAATGATGTCTTTACCAAACCGAGCATTGCACAATGCCTTAACATGTTGTTGCATTTGAAGTGTATAAAGACTCAATGCTGACTTGAAAGGGAGGCAACAAAAAGGAGCCTGAGGCTCAGAGGAAATGATGCTGCAGGCTCTGGTAAGTGCCACTTTGGGAACTCCAGTGCTGGGCTGTCTGATCAAAATGGATTTTCATGTGGGCTGTGAAGGGAATAGCAGGAAAGTAGGAGGTTTCCTCAACGGAGGGAAACTAGATAAGGGGCATTATGGACAGGATGCTATCATCTTACAATTGTACCAGGGCTTTCCTGGGAATCGTTTGATATAAGCTAACCACTAACCACTCTGACTACTCGGCACTCTGAAAGAGCCTCTAGAGACTGAGATATTCCAAGCATGAAACTTACATCGAACATTTTAGTGAAAAATGGCTGTAAAATATTTCACTAATATTTTTTTCCTTTTAAATAGTACAACACAAATACTTGGTCCAACAAAAAATATTGGACCAAGAAAAATGGATGCTTAAAATGTATTCCCTTTTTTATTTTATTTTACGTATTCATCTTTGTAGGATGGAGAATAGAATTTTGAAATGTTGCACAGCTGACCACAACCTCTTGATCTTTCTATCTTGGCCTCCTGAGTGTTAGGATTACAGGCTTGTGCAGCTATAGTGTGCTTTTTTGACTTTTATTAATGTTGAGATTTATATAGATATAGATGTGAATATGCATGTGTGTGAATGTGTATACTATATAATATTTGTGGTCCCTGTCATATTACTCTGTAGCAATGCTGTTTCAGATAACCTGATAACCTTTATACTATAAGTAATTTTATTATATTCATTTATTTTTATGTGTATTGGGTGGGTACTAATGTATTTTGTCATGTCTATGAGAGCCAGAGGACAACTTAGAGGCTCAGGCCTCACCTTCTACCATGTAAGTCTTGGGGAGTAAACTCAGTTTATAAGGTGTGGTGGCAAGTGCCTTTACCTACTAAGTGATCTTGCTGGTCTTCATTGTTCAAACTTGTAAACCTAGCTATTAAAAATTATGAAAATGAGATGTATAGGTCTTATATTTTGCTATAATAGACTATAACAAATTTATAATTTAACCCAATACCACTTTGTCATCAAAAGTCCAGTACAGATCTCATGGATCAAAGTCAATGTTTGTTTTGGGAGGCCTGGAGGAGAATCCTTTTCTGAACCTTTGCTAGCTTCTATAGACTGTCTGCAGCCACTTCTCTTTAAAACAATAGCAGGACTGGGAATCCTTCTGGTATAACCTTCCCCGAGCTTTTCTTCTGTACCCCTTTACATTCTATGGACCTTTAAGATTACATTGGATCACTCCAATAATTTATGGTGATCTTATTTTTAAAATAAGACCATGTACACCATAACTCCAACTCCAATCTTCCTTCCTCCTGTCATGTAAGGTAGCATGTTTGCTGGTTCTCAAACTTAGGCTGTGGGCATCTCTTGGAGAGAAGTTGTTCTTCATATCTGGCCAACCCAGGAACTGACTGCAAGTACCTGAGTAATTCTTTCTCTGATACAGCTGTCCAGCTGAATCTAGGTCCCACTGCTTCATGTAAATTTACGAATTAAACAAAATTGGTTAAACATATGAAAAAAAGTTGAGTGTTTCCTTGTGAAACAAGAGACCGTGACAGTCTTTAAATAGACCAACAAATGAAACTCTCCCTCTTATGTTTTGGAAGAGTGCACCAAGATTGAATTTCTAAAGCAGCTCTAATACTTGGAGGCACTCATCTAATTTTTTTTTTTTACAGGCAGTCTGACAACTTTAAACTGTCAGACAAATTATCTTTCTCTCCAATTATTTTTAGCACATGATACCTACAGATCTATGTTCCTTTCTTTCTCAACATTCTTGACTTTGTTTTTGGGTGATCTTTGTCATTTCTAGGGGAGACTGATTTTTGGTCCTTGTTCTTTATAATAATGAATGTGACCTGAGCCAAACTTCCAATGGTGAATATAGTGCCTGGTTTAATGACCTCTGAGCTGTTGAATATATTTTAGTTCTCTTTTAAGTAGGCTTAACATGTGTTAATTCACTTAAGATTTGCACCGTGCCACAGAGTTCAAGGCCAGCCTCGGGAGCATCAGTACTTTTGAAATCCTTTGATATGCCTCTTCTGTGAATTCTCTGTTCCAATAGTGAAATGGAAAGGGATTAAAAAATAAAGTAGCTTTCTGATAGATACAACTTTTTAGCATCTAGAGTAGAACCTTAGAGAAATCGAGACCAAAAATATTTCAAATGGAAAATATGAACCATGGTGAAACATTTCTTCATTGAGACACATGAAACTTTTACCTCACAGTGTTTCCACCTTGTAAATGTTTCACCTATGATCTCAGGATTTCCATTTCAAGTCTTCACCAGCATTGCATGAAAGAGCAAGGAAGGACTTGACATCATCAACTTGGTGGCCTTGCCTCGTAAAACAGGACACATCTATCTGTTCTGCTGTAGAAGTCCCAGTAAGGTGTGTGTGTGTGTGTGTGTGTGTGTGTGTGTGTGTAGGTACTCTTCCTACAAATTTCTTAGTAGAGTATGGAAACTGAAAGTTAATAAATAAAGGTAATCACGTGACAACACAAGAAGATGTACATATTTGAAGGTATTGGAACATAAAAGTCCTGCTATAATCCCCAATTTAACAGTAGATTAGTGTACTGTATTTAAGGGCTAAATAGGTTGAATTATTTAAATTTTCTTACTTTTATTCTAATTTGGATTATCATGCAGTCTGTCACATAATATGAAGGAATTTATATTTTTCATATACAGAGTCTAGAAGATGAATAGTCTATAGAATGAGCCTAAAATGGCCTTTGAAATTTGGAAATTCTGCTGTATTGAGCTAAACACTGAGGTACTTCTTTTCCTTGATCTCATTATTATCAGCTTCCTGTTGTGTGTCTTGTACAGTCTTTGGCCTCAGAAGAATGTTGCAGTGAGTTTGGGACTACACACCAGATCAGGGCTTCTTTCTGTCTATCCAGCTCTCTGGAAAACTGCAATACTGAAAATGGCTTTGTAGCTTTTTCATTGGCTGTTAAAGCACAAAACATAGCACTTAGTTGTCTGGGCACTGGGAAGCTCTAGACCACAGGGGTGGCCAGTCAGATATTCTGTATATCAGAGATTTGCATTAGGGTTTCACAACAGTAACAAAATTACAGCTATGAAGTAGTAATGAAATAATTTTATGGTTGGGAGGGGTCACCAAAACATGAGGAACTGTATTTAAGGGTTGCAACATTAGGAAGGTTGAAAACCACTGCTCTAGACAAAGCTGTGCTCGAACTGATAGTGCCTGGCTCTGCTTACACATAACTGCCTAGTGCCACAGTGAATGACCCACAAGTGTGTGTGGAGGGTGTAAATTTGCACTCCCAGGCTCTTAGGAGAAGGAGGTAAGAAGGGACATATCTTCTCAAAAGTTAGTGTACTTAATGGGTCTTGCAAAGTGATAGCTTGTCACATATGCAGACAATATTGGTTGGATTTAATTAATCCAGTGAATGAAAATATTAGGTATATGGATGAAGTGTGCTGTGGGAACGGGAATGTATTTTTAGTAGACCTGCTGTATGTGCACCCCTCTGTTGTAGCATTATTTAACACTGACAACAAGAGGCATGGCATTTACTGTTGCGGGAGGTCCTTCCGCTCCTCCAACCAATAGCTGCTGTGATATCAGCCCATTGGGGCGTGGTCTCTCTCCCTTTAAAAAAACGGCTACTTCCTCTGCTCTCTCTCTTCACTTCCTGCTCCGCCGGAGACTAGACTCCCTTCCTGGTTGTGCAGATGGCTGTTGTATGGGACGGTGATCTGTAAGTTTTTTCCCCTTTAAATAAATAGCACCCTATTAATCATAACTCCAAACTGGTGTGGCCTTGTTCGTGACTTACGCCTTCAATTTACAATATCAATAAGGAACAATTCAGGAAGATCAAACCACTGTCTATGTTAGAGTTAGAATTCAAAGTCAAGTGTGGTTCAATAGCACTTGCCATGGCCACTCTACCATGATGCCACTCCACCCAAGAGGAAGTCATCATCCAGATCTGTGTGGTGTTCACCAACAATTGCAGACACAACCAATGTCAGTGTAATGAACTTTACATACACTGTAGACATTTGAGGAATGTAAACCAAATGATACCAGAACTGCCATCTAGCTCGGAGTTCCAGAAGACTTAGACTTTAGGTTTGAGATTTTCTCCTTGGTCCTTCTTAATCTGACCTAGTTGATGCTTTGCCGGCATAAACCACCTCCTCCCAAGGATTCCATTTGCAAAAACAAGAGGACCCTTGAGGCCAACAGCTACTTATTTATTTTCAAATGTTTTAAATTAAAATAATAGTGTGAGGCTTTTCCTGAACTGTCTTTCTGAAATGACCCTTGACAGGAACTGGGAATAGTCTTGTCAATGCAGCCATTATCTTTGGGACCAAAAGGGGTGTGGGAGGGAAGGGGGAATTTCTGAGTTCTTTGTACATAGGAATGAAATGTCTGTCATTTAGTTAAAATAAATTATTGATTTTTAAATCAAATCAAAATATTGAGTCAAACAAGTGGCTACTGTATTTGAGTTTTCACTCATTTGTAAGGACTGTTTTGTTCCCCACTGGTATATGAATAGTGGGGGGAAATGGGTTATAAATAACAAAAACATGTTTCAGAATTTGTGAAAACTGGGAGGCAATTATAGGACAGTCTGAAAAAAAGTTTAAATTGCCACCAGTTCCCAGGAAAAACATGTGATCCTTTCTTGCCTTATCAGGTAAGTAAGTGGACAGAATGTTTTCAAGTCAGTTTTGGAATTGACTCAGTTCCTTTTTCCATTGGAGCCTGGTGCACAAAGCTCAAATTATTCCTCCACACCTCTAGAACTTTCCTCTCTTCATGAGAACAAAGCCTTAAGTGTCTTCAATATCAGTCAGGTTTCAGGGTTTGGGATGGGGAAAGTTGCAAGTGACTGACTTTAATGGAATAGGCCAAGAAAGCTAGGTACAAATGTAGAATAATGACCAATAGCTTTGGAAGATCAAATATTGGCCCTCTCCCCAGGAATTAAGAGATTATGTAATTTGAGGGAATTTTGATATCGTTGCTTAAGGATCTACAAAATGTGTAGGTGTGCACGTGTGTGCTCGTGTGTCCATGCATGCATGCTTGCATGTGTGTGTGTCCATGCATGCGTGTGTGCGTTTGTGCCCTGACAGTAGAAGCAAAAGATTGCATTTCCCCTTGAGCCCAAGAGTCAAAGTTGGTTGTCACCTCAGTCCTGTCCTATGCTTATCTGCCTTTTCCTTTCCTTTCAACATGATAGATGCTGCTGTGCCCGTATGGTTTAGCAGCTGATGTGGGCAAAGCTGGAGCTGAAAGGGAATTCAAAGGCCTTGGTGACTGCCTGGTTAAGATCTACAAATCTGATGGGCTTGGGGGCCTGTACCGAGGCTTTAAAGTATCAGTCCAGGGCATTAGCTTCTACCGAGCTGCCTGCTTTGGTATCTGTGACACTTCCAGATCCCAAGAACACTCACATCTTCATCAGCTGGATGATTGCAGTCTGTCACTGCTGTCTCTGGCCTGACTTCCTATCCCTTTGACATGGTTTGCCATCGTATGATGCAGTCAGGATGGAAAGGGCTGATATCATGTATACAGGCTCCACTGACTGCTGGAGGAAGATTGCTAGTGATGAAGGATGCAAGACTTTTGTCAAGGGTGCATGGTTCAGTGTTCTGGTGCCTTTGTGCTTGTCTTGTATGGCGAGATCAAGAAGTACACACAATTATGTCTTAGGTGTTCTCCCCGAGAACAGACATACTGTATAATAAACTGTATCTTGAACATTCTGGACAGATTTTCTGGCTTTGTCTGTTTTATCAATGGCAATTATTTATCAGTTGAGAAGTGGGAGACAGTAATATTCATCTGACCACTTTTCTTTTAAAGCCATTTCCATAGTGACAATAATGATGGGACTCAGTAATATTTTTATTTCAGTCACTCCTAATATTAGACATTGAAGAAATAAAAAACTAACTAAAGATAAAAAATATGGGGTTCCATGTAGAAAATAGAATCCAGAGGCCAGAACAGGGACTATGTCAGGCCTAGGTCAAAGTGCCATGGGCTGATTTTGTTGGAGACTGACAAAAGTAACTCCATGTTTGCTGCCAGAAAGCAAAACTTTATAAAAAGGCTGGATTTTTTGGGGAGGGAAAGGATGCCCCTGGGTGTTCTTTCCCTGACTTCTTTTCTTTCCTGAGCTACAGGAGACCAGCCCCGTTTGGGCTTTGGTGATTGTGTCATTGGACATGTATTTCATGGTTACTTTTCTCTACCTGGGTACTTTCTTCCTTTTCTACTTTCCTCATTATTTTGTGACTTCCCTCTCCTTACCCTTCCTTAGGAAACACTTAGGCACTCATTCAAATGAACAAATGAAGCAAACCAACAAAAGACAAAAGAACAATGAATATCACAATTGATCTCGTAAATTTTTCCCCCAAAAACTTTGTTTCAAGAGTAAATTTTCCCACCACTCAGCAAGAGGAGAATATTTTCTTCCTGTGGTATTCTCTTACCCAGTATCCAGAGAGATACGCTCTGTTCCTTGAGCTTTGAACCTCAAGCAGGTTCAGTTACATGAAAGAACCACCACTGACTGGCTTCAGAAATGGGCCCTCTACCTCTGAATGCCATACCCATTTTACCCAGAATGCCATACCCATTTTACCCAGAATCTACTTTTGTTTCTTAGGCTAATTTATAAACTCTCATTTAAAAGATACTATTCACTCTGAAGTCTTGGTAGCATGTCCTTGCGTGACCTTCAAAAATATCTCTTATTTTCCCCATCATTTATCACACCCTCTTGTAATTCTGAACTGGATTGTGCACATCTACCTCCAAATCAGGCAACTTTAAGGAACACTGGTGTGGAGGGGAGGAGGGTCTGATCCATGATCTCTGTTAAAATTTCCCTGATGCTTCTGGTTCATAGAATAAGGAATGGACCAACAGCGCCATAAAAGGGGATTGGCTGCGTATTTCATATATTCTCCATTGTGAGTTTAGGGCCAGAGATGTTCAAAATCATCTCTGGACCAATTGCCTTGGTATCTCCAATGCTGGAATAATTTTATCTACTATTGTTCATTCAATTAAAGGCAACATTAAATTCTATAGGATTATGGAAATTAGTAAATTACTGTCTGCCTTCAAAAAATTATGGTTGGATAGGAGTGAAGAAGATTAGGGAAACATACCAGAAATTCTGATATCTTTTTTTTTTCCTCATCACTGGTGAAGATGTTTCCAGTGGTTGTAAAAGTGCCTTACAGAGAATGTTTATGGCAGTGGTTCTCAACCTTCCTAGAGCTGTGATCCTTTAATACAATTCGTCATGTTGTAGTGATCACCTCCAACCATGAAATCATTTTCCTTGCTACTTCATAACTGTAATTTTGCTACTGTGACAAATTGCCATATAAGTATCTATGTTTTCTGATGGTCGTAGGTAACCCAGTGAAGTGGTTGTTCAGCCCCAAAGGGTCTCACGGTTTGAGAAACACTTGCTTTCTCACAACAAATCACTCTTCTTCTTGAATGCAGAAGCACTCCACACCACAGTGCAAGGGCTCGCTGAAGGGAAACCTTGGGAAAACTCTGCTTAAGGCCTTTGGAAAACTGCCGGGGCCTTCTGAGTTCATTCCAGATGAGCTGTCTTCCTCTGCTGAGCAGGGAGGCAGGAAATGTTTTCTCCTTCTGAAGTGAGCAATGCAAGGGGCCTGTGAGGAACGCACACAGGGCGACATGCTATCAGCTCTTGCCAGCTGTTTGCCATGATCTTTTTCATTTTTCATGGGGACATCAAGTTCTTTGGGACGCTACCTCAGATTTTACACGTAAGACAAAGCAAACACTTCCCGTTGGCCTTCAGAGAGCAACTTCACTGAAGGCTGAGCTTTTATTTTCCTTCAGAAGAGGAAGAAACAAGATTTGAAGGAGTACTTCCATTCATCAGATTATCCCAGAGACAGCTGATAAGGCTATAAAAACAAACAAAAAACAATTTAAAAAAAAAAAACTTTATTTTTTAATCCTGAAAACAGTGAAGCCTGTCCAAATAACTTTCCCATCTTGCACTGCTCCTGCTTCTTTTTCTTAAATGAACATGAATGTCAGTGGTCTCGGATCCCAAACAAGGTCATCCGAGAACAATAGCACTTTAGCCACTGCTGACATTCTTGAGGTCCTGTTTAGAAGGGTTTGATTGGAGCTGCTGTAGTGTGACCTGAGTCACTGCACAGGATGCCAGGCAGGCTAAAGACTTGGCTAGCCTCCAGAGGGGCTGTTATTGTAGTGAGTCTCCAGGTTAAACAGGCATCTAGCCCTGGACACGCATGGGCTTTGTCTGGGATTTACTGCCTGAACAGAGACAGGCTTTGACCTTTCAATAACGATGGATCTTAGATTAAATTTGGGCAGAATTTGCCAGAGACCACCCTGGAGAAAGGCATGAAGATTTAAAGGGAAGACAATGAGGCTACAGGAAGATAGACTTAGGTTGAAGTCTCATTTCCTCCAAACATTGCGGGGATCATCTAAGACACTTAAGTTCTTTGAGGCTTAGATTTCTTGTGTATTGAATGTAATAACTGGTGTTATTCCAAAGATGAAAAGAACTAAGATATATTATGCACTTGGCCCTGGATGGCATCGGACAGGCACAGTGCCTTTCTCACCACCTTTGCTTGAAAACTGATCAGTAAATCCTCTAGCTAAGCCACACAAAAATATTTTTGACCTATCTGAAAGAAATGTGATGTCACTGATATTTTTCATACACATTATTTAAAAACAACAGCTAAAAGTCATATTATATGCCCATCAGAAAAATGAGTTAATGCTCTCCTGCTCTCCCGGTGTTATAGGGAACCCTTCTGAAGAGAAACAAGCAGAAAGCACATTTGAGGAAGTTAGAGGCAAGAGTTTATAATTTTGCCATAAGCCAGGCCGTGTAGCAGTAGGTTTAGTCACCATGTGCTAACTGTGAGCAAGTGTTTGTTTTCTTCCAAAAAACGTTTAGAAGCAGTCCTAGATTTCTTGTAGCTATGTGTTTGATCTGCTGGGGCTCAGATAGAAACCTGCCTGGAGACAGAGTCATTATACATAAACCTTGTGTGGTGTGCTTGTGAAAAGAACTGTGCTATATAAAACTATGGATAGCAAGACTGGGGACCAAAAAAAAAAAAAATAGAAGTTTATGGGAAAATGCAGTCAGAACAGTTTGAATGTTGGTTTTTTTTAAGCATGACAGTTCATGGAAGGTCTTGGATGTCTCCACTATGAAAGCAAGCTAAATATATCGGTGAGAAAGTTCTTTTATCATAGGTAATCAGTTCCTCATTGTCTTTAATTATTCTACAGTCCTTTGGAAATGAAGTCTTCACTAGTTGTGCGCTTTACAGATTTTAAAGTGTTTAGAATGCATTGATTGGGGATTTAACAGTTTACCACACTTATTTGTTCCTTTCTCTAAGCATTATTACATCTTTGGGAACCATTCTGTCTGCATCTAGTTTTCCTCTCAGACCTTGAGAAGGAGGAGCTTCAACAGGTCTTCTTCTATACCTCACACCCCTGCCTGACAGGCAGTATTGACAGTGATTGCTCTTTCTATGCTATTTCCTTTTTCCTTCCTTCCTTCCTTCCTTCCTTCCTTCCTTCCTTCCTTCCTTCCTTCCTTCCCTCCTTCCTTCCTTCCTTCCATTCTTCTTTATTTTTTTCTATTTTAGTTTCTCAAGACACTGAGAAACTAAAGTTCTGAATAACTACCATGACTGTCCTGGTACTCACACATGTAGACAAGACTGGCCGCGAACTCATGGAGATCCACCTGCATCTGAGAACTGGGATTAAAGGCATGTGCCACCACTGCCTAGTATATGATCTTTTTTTTTTTTAAGGTGACTAAATTATACAAACTATACATCAAGTTGTTGCATGAAAATACAGGCCTAAAACTGTGTGTTTTGCTGTGACTTAAAGCCCACACAGCAAGTCAAGCCTTGGAAGCAGGCATACTATGCGCCTGTGAATGAATGAAACATGGCTTCATGTTTGATAAATATTCACCAGAAGTTCACCAAAAGTTACCTCATTGGATGAGCAAACACGTCAGAGGAATGGTCTTTGGAAGTGCAGGGACCAGGAGGAGAATGTGAGGAAGCTGTAGAGAATACAGAGGTCCCCAAGGGAAGTCCCCCACAGTGTCTGGAGAGTGGCAAAGGGTGGAGTGAATGATGAAGACAGATATAAAAATGATGGCAGAGGTCCCTATCATCACCATCACTATTTCTCCTTTTTTCCCCAGAACTGACCTTCTTTAGAAACAGAAGCAGAAATTCATGTTACTGTTCTTGTCACAGCGATTCTAGTGGGGAAACACAAGACAGAAGCTAGTTAGCTGTTGTGACAGGGGCTGTAGACTTCCTTTGAAAATCCCGTCAGGGGGTAAGGAAAGATGGGGAGAGAGAAGTGAAAAGAGGAGGATTAGGAGAGCTTGGGGGAATGGGACAGTTGGGATGGAGGAGGAGTGGATATGGGAGCAGGGAAGTATATATCTTAATTAAGGGAGCCATTTGAGGGTTGGCAAGAGACTGGACTCTAGAGGGGTTCCTAGGTGTCCAAAAAGATATCCCCAGCTTGTTCCTTGAGCAGCTGAGGAGAGGGCACCTGAACTGGAGAGGGGAGGAGGTGAAAATTTGTAATAATAATAATAATAATAATAATAATAATAATAATAAAAATCCTATCAGTCAGCATGAATCTACACATAGTGAAGGAGAGGCCCACAGAGTGTGCAGCGAAAGCATTCGTTGTTGTGCGGGAGATGTAAGATTTACGGTCATGTTCTTGCACATCCTGTCCGAGCTGCTGTGCCCGCTGATAAAATCAATTCTTTATCCACTGAAAACCAAAGTGCAGCAAAATAGAAATGAGAACAAAGGGCCGTGAGAGTTTTGAGACAACGATTACCTCAGGCTTGGTTTTTGAGAGCTGGGAGCAGGGATCAAGATATAAGTTCTGGAACTGTCAAATCTATACTAGTCCTTGGAGGAAGGGTATGGTCTATGAGAAAGTTGATTTTATGTGGGAAACAGAATGGCCAAAGCACCGAATTAGACCATATGTTCAAATTCCATGAGAGGCCATGTCAAGGGTCAGACCGCTAAGATGGAGACAGCGGGTGAGTAGCAGTTGCTGTTATGGTTAGGGATTTTACTGAATTCAGAAAGAACATTAGGCTAGATCACATTTAATTGGTAGGTCTTCAGTAATAGGCAGGTGATTCATGGAAGACTGTGAAAAGAACACTGTAAAAATTAATAAAAATATCAGTAGCCTGGCTCAAAACACTGTTAAGTTTAAAACTCTGGCTTTGTAAACTATTGCTTCCCATGTTGGCTAGTTCAACTTTAGAAGTAGTTTGTTGAATGTTTTCTCATTTAAGATAGTTTTTCTTACATTTTACTAATATTATTTAAACCATATAAATATGTTTTACACTTGGGAGGTAGAGGCAGGAGGATCTCTATGAGTTTGAGGCCAGTCTGGTCTGCAAGAGCTAGTTTCAAGACAGGCTCCAAAATGACAGACAAACTCTGTCTCAAAAAAACAAAACAAACAAAGAATCCCCCTTCAAAACCACAACAATGACAAAAACAACAACAAAACTAACAAACAAATAAACAAAAACAAAGTCAGAAACACCATGTATGAGTAAGTATATGTAAAATTCTGAGGATTTTTCATTTTTGTATAGTTCTGCATTCAAAATAGGAATAGAAACACGGGTAAATTTTAGAGGAATAAGCAGTACCCACTGCTATTTTCAAGATTCAACATTCATCACACTTGTCTTAGGGTGTCTATTGCTGCAATGAAACACCAACATGCAACTTGGGGAGGAAAGGCTTGATTGGGCTTTCACTTCCACATTATAGTCTGTCACTGAAGAAAGCCAGGACAGGAAATCACACAAGGCAGAAACCTGGAGGCATGGCAGGGTGCTTCCTACTGACTTGCTCAGTCTGCTTTCTTATAGAACCCAGGACCACAGGCCAGAGATGGCCCTGCCTACAATGGCTGCCGCCCCATCAATCACTAATTAAGAAGATGCCCTATGGCAGGATCTTATGGAGGCATTTTCTCAGGTGAGCTTCCCTGCTTTCAGATAACTCCAGTTTGTGTCAAGTTGACATAAGATGCTGAGTTCATGGCTACCTTAGCGGCCGCTCAGTCATTTGACTGTTTCCACAGCTCTGTGATTTACAGCCCATATGGACTTGCCTGTTTCAGACTCATGTTTCTTTTTATCTCTTGTTATTTTCATGTACAGCTTTCCTTATTACTAAAACATTTTTTATGTAAGCACCAAAACACATAAATGTTTTGGGGGAAACCATTTTTATAGTTCTTTTCCACGAAGCCTATATTCGGTGAAACATGAGATTGAAGGAGTTATTTCAACACCCATGAAGCCTTGATGCAGACTTGGAAAGAGAACCAAACTCCAATCATGCTTTATTTGCATTGACCATCTTTGACAGGAGCCATAATTGACATTGTTGCAAAGTATGCATCTTCATTCAATTAGATCATTATTAGATCCAAAGTGAGTATTACATTCTCTTCTTCATGGGTGATCTGAATGTGTCTCTGCCCTCTAGATATGATTCTTGACACTTAAGAAAACAGTCTATAATATAACCAGTAGGAAAAGGTCCACCGAAATTTTATTACCACTTAATACACTGAATTTTATTATGACCAAAATAAGTAGATGTTATGATTATATGTTTAAATTTTAGTTTCATGTTGAAGAGGAGAAAGTACAAAAAAAAAGTATCTTCATCAGTTGATTAATTGTTGTTGAAGTCTTTAGAATCATTGGTTCCCTACATGGGTTCTCATCTTAGGGTTCCTCTCCACACATGAATATCTAGTAGTCTATTAACAACTAAAGGATGGAAAGATTTGGGAATGAGATTTGGACAGAGAAGATATTTAAGTCCTAGAGTCTGTTATGTATTTTTAATCTTCTCCCTCAGGAAAAACTGAATATTTTAAAAAGGCATTTTTTATGTCATGTACATGAGTGTTTGCCTGTCTGTGTGTTTTTGCACCTTTATGTGTCTGGTGCCTATGAAGGCCAGAAAAGAGATCTGATCCTTTGGAACTGGAGTTGTGGATTGCCGTGAGACACTCTGTGGGTGCTCAAAACTGAAATCACGTCCTCTGCAAGAGTGACAAGAGCTCTTAACCACGGAGCTGTCTCTCCAGGGCCCCAAAACTGAATAATATTTTTTTAACCTTATGCTTCATGCCAAGATGATCTGAATTATATACCATGAAGGGTAAATTAGTAGAAGCCTTCTTGTGGCAAATCTGATTGTTAGTAACTTTTAGTAACAAGAGCATCTGAAAGCCGAGTTATTGATTTTATGACTTTTAAGAGAGATGATTTTATATCTTAATTTTGTTAAAATTATTTGTGTTTGACAATTTATCAAATAGCCACAGATATAAATGAAATCAGAAGGAAGATTAGGACTATACATACATACATACAAGACATACACACACATACATATATATATAATATATATGAAGGAATATATATTTGAAGACATAACTCTATCTTTTAAGAAATAATTAATAAAGATTAGCAATGTATGTTATATTAAGTTATGTATTATAAAAGAGAATTCAACACTGTTGTTTCTGTCCATTCACAGAGACAAAGGTTTGGGAGGTAGCTAGGGATGATGTCTTCTTTTATTTCTTAACATAATTTTGCACAAACATACAGTGATTTCTTAAAGATGATATGGTGACAAGTTTGGACACTTCGACCAAATGTTTTGTATTATCCCAAATATTAAATCATATTAAAATGGACTTTTCTACACTGTTAAGAAATTGAACATTGTTCAAGGGTTTACAATGCTTTAGGCACCAAATGTATAATCATAAACACAAGAAGGTATGCCCAATGACTAAATATCCAGCTGCTTTCACCACTGCCCAAGCCTGGATTACTGAATTGCTGACGAGCTGTAGACAGTTTTGAAAACAAGACTAAAAATAAAGGAATTGTAATGAAATCAGCCAAAAGGAGAGGGGGTGGGGCACAGAACAGTAATAAGAATATACAGATGACACAGAAGTTGACATCAACATAGGAAGTCACCATGAGAAGCCTGATGTAGGAAATATGAAATCTAAATGCAATGGGAAAACTCCTGAAAAACTCACCTGAGATTGACTCAAGAAGATAGAAACACTTGAACATTCCTGGGACTATTAAATATAAATAAAAATATCAGACACTGCTGATAGAGCAGCTTGACGTGGTCTTGTGATGTTGCTACAAACAGTGTTGAACCAAGGAAAATATTTGAGAGATGGACCTCAAGCATCAAAGCACGGGTACAGCGGTGCTAGACTCATTGAGGTGAAGAAACCGAGTGAGGCCTGCTGTCTCTGCAAGACATTTGTTTGGGACAAGACTCTGGGACCTTAACCACTGTGACTTGGCCACTTCCATTATAATGAAATTAATATTAATTTGCAAAGCAGTGGCTACAATACTGGTAGGGCTCACCTGATCCAAAAATCTAATAATCTCAATCCAGTGATTAGTAAGGCAGACTTTGTTTTAATATGCAGATGACTCAAAATATTATACAAATTCTGGGTTTGACAGTTCCCAAACCTGTGTTCTTTATCTCGAGTTTTGAATGACTTGAGGTTTTTAAGAGAGATTTATACAGCCTAATTTTAATTGCATTACACACCACTTTTTAAAAGTAAGTTTAGTTTTCCTATGTAAAATATTTTGGAACAGATTTAAAGACATTGAAAAACTTTTTAAAAATTGAGACTAAGAGATATCAGAATGCTGCAGTATAATTCTGACTTAAGATAGAAACTCTAACAGTCTTCAGTGGAAAGTTTTATCACCCATAAATCTTCATCCTTGGAAAATAAGAAAAAAAATTTGTTTTATTTCAAGTGACATTTTTGTAGTTACATGTATATGTAATTAAGATAATGCTAGTTGTAAACATAGACCAGGCAAAGCTCAGATCATTAGCAACAGAATGAAAACACAAGGACCTCACAGGTTCAAACAGCTCTGACCCGGCGGCTGTGTACTTGACTTCACAGCTGTTTGTAATTTTAATAAATCTTACTATCTTTGCAATGCACATTTTTAGCCTGCTGTTGGATTGTGCGTATCTATGGTTATTCACGATGAAGAGGGAACAGTTTATGAATGTTTATTCCCGGCATCTAAGCAACTTCACCAGGACTATTTTTTCCCCATTTTCTCTTAGCTCGGATGTCAGCAAGGTTGTCTGTGTTGGAAGGCAGGGAAGCGCAGAGTGGGCATCCATATCGTCTAGAAACACTACACACTCCACGGCTACCTGTTTGGCTTGTGGGGTGGATTTTTACACTCTATCAAGATAGAGCAAGTAAGACTAAGAATGTATGCTTGTAGGCTTTATTGGGTGGTTTCTAGTCTAATGAAATTGACTTTTCCTTTGGCCATTTATTTGTCTTCCCAGACCTTGTCATAATTTTATAACACCTAGAAGTTTTCCTGGGTGGTGGTAGCACATGCCTTTAATCCCAGCACTCGGGAAGCAGAGGCAGGTGGGTCTTTATGAGTTCAAGGCCAGCCTGATCTGCAGAGGGAGCACAGATAAGGTTACACAAAGAAACCCTGTCTCAAAAGAAAACAAAAAAAGAAGTTTCCCCAAACTCTACCATCTTAATAGAAACAATTGATATTATTGGAAATTTTCAGTTATGGTTTCTGCCTCTTTATTTGATTCATCTTTCTCGTATTTTAGTGCTGAGAATAGATCAGTTCCCAAAGTATCGCACAATGGTGTTTTGAGAAATGGTAAATAAGAAATGTCCCGCATAGTCTCAGGCATTTGAACACTTTGCTGGTAGCACTATTTAGGGAAGTCTAGACAATGTGGCCTTGATGGAGAAAACTGTAGTAAGGAGGAGGCAGCTTGTTGGTTCCTGGCTGCTTAGCCCAAAATAACCACACAGATACTGTATTAACTAAACAATTCCTTGGTCCATTAGCTCTAGCTTCTTATTGGCTAACTCTTACATCTGAATTTAACCTAGTTCTAGTAATCTGTGTATTGTTGCATGGCGGTAGCTTACCAGATGAAGTTCCGTCTGGCTCCAGCAGGGCTACATGGCTTCTCTCTGACTCTGCCTTTCTTTCTCCCAGCATTCAGCTTAGTTTCTCCTGCCCCCACCAGCTCTGTTCCCCTATAGCTCTGCTATAGGCCCAAAACAGTGCTGTCTTTCTTCATTTAACCTTATGGTTAGGATGGGAACTCTAAATTTGTTGCTTGATTGAAGAGATATTTCAGGGGTTATGAGTTCCTGGAGTCCAGCAAAAGAGAGAAAGGAAGGATATGAGCAAGATGGGTCAAGATCATGATGGGGAAACCCACAGAGGCAGCTGACATGAACTAGTGGGAGCTCATGGACTCTGAAGTGACATCTGGAAGCCTGAATGTGGGTGACAGTTGAGTGGCTTTTAATGGAGAGCCTGGCAGTAGAACCAAGATTTTTCCCTGGTACATGAATTGGCTTGGAGCCCATTCCCTATAGTGGGATACCATACTCAGCCTTGATTGGGGGAGGGGAGGCTTCGTCTTGCCTCAACTTGGTGTGCCAGGCTTTCTTAACTCCCCATGGGAGTCCTTACCCTCTGTAAGGAGTAGATGGAGGTGGGAGAGAGAAATAACAGGGAAGGGTGAGGAGGGGAGAAAGGGGGAACTGTGGTTGGTATGTAAAAGGAATTTTAAAAGTTAAGAAAAAAATAAACTTGTTGCTCTAGCAGCCCTGGTTGCCACCTGCTGCTATGATGTCACCATCATCATGGACTCCAATCCTTTGGCACTATCCATAGAAAACCTCTTTCTTCCCTAAGTGACTCAGTCACAGTGCAGAAAGGTTAACTAATACATGCACTAACACAGGACAGAGAAGTTGTCACCCACACTGACTAAAGATTTATCAGGAATTAGAATTTAACCATCAAGTTTAGAATATTTTTCTCCCCCGTTAAGTTTATCTCAGTAGAAGGGCAGTGCTTTGTGAGGTCCTTCCTGTCTTGTGTGACTGTTGCATGTTGAGCTCACCCTCAGTCTCAGCCTATGATGATAATGAGCCCTGATCTGGGGGTGCTTTTCTCCACGTTGTCCTGTTTGCTTTAATAGCATCCTGAGATGCTTCTAGTAACACCTTTATCCCTCAATTTCAGCATTCTTATATCCCACAGGTAGCTTTAAATGTGAACCTAAACCTGTACTTTGAATACCTTTCTCCCGAGTTAAGATTAAGGTTTCCAACATGTGTCTCTTTTCCAAAAGGTAGAAGTAACTATTATCCAGCCATCTTCCCCTGAAGCTTGCTGGGAACGATCCAGCATTGAGCTCAGGGATCTCTTCTGTATCTAGCACCTTACAGGTCTGTCTTCAAGTGAAAAGTCAGTTGCTTCCACATCCCTGGAACCAGCCAAAGTCCTCAGGGCAGTTTTAATTTTGTTCTCATTTCTCTCCCACTGAACCGTAATTCTCCTTTCTTCTCAGACACTGGCCAGCAACACCTTTCCATTTGGAAAATATTTACTTAATGTAACATATACACAGAGAAAGAATTCATTATAAGTACACAGCTCAGCAAGTCACCACACATTAAACATGTGCATATTACTTCTGATTAAATCATCGTCAAGCACATTGTCAGTCCTGTGACTTCCTCCTATTTCCCAAACAGCATTTCCTGATCCAGTCTTTCACTCAACTGACTATTATCTTTCTGGACTAGTCTTGCTTGCTTTTGTATTTTAAACAAATAGAATGATGATTCATATTATTGTTTATTTTCTCTAACAGACAACATTTTAATCTTGCATGAAGTTCACCATCAGTGGGGCAACCATGTACTGTGTGGCCGCGTGGATTATTTTCAATGTCTATTTCTTTTTAAGACCTGTACTGGGGTACCCAGTGTTCTTAGAGTTTCCATGTTCTGTATCAGGGGTCAGCTCCCCTACCCCTTCTGACTTCCTTACCTGTCTCCTACATCCCAGGTATGCTGATAGTTAACATTTAATTTGCTAAAGTTAAATGTTCTAAATTGGTTATCACTATTTGGGGTTTGCAGCTTCTAAAATTCTTATTAAGTCATCTGACAAATGTTTTGTATCAAGATTGTAATACTTAACAAATTAAATTATCCAACAGTAATACCAGTTAAATTTAAGTTTCAGATACAAAATGGCAACTTAAAGAGCACCGTAACAGTATCTTCTATAAGGAACCGATAACACATGGTAAAGAATATGCATATTCTGATAAATGTGATGGAAAAGAAGTAATGTGCCCATGGGAAGAAGGGATGTACAGAGTGAGGTTTCACTCTAGATACGTTAGAAGGGTTTTCAAGGCAGAAATGAAATAGCACTTGTGTTGTATACTTTTGGAGGTAAGGAGTGGTCTAGACAGGAGCTACCATATCCAGATGCAGGAAGTTAACTAACACCCACACAAGGATGCAGTCAGTAGCCTAAAGAGAGCCGCAGGGACAAGCGGGCAAGATACAACCAGGATGAAAAGAGGGGACCGGACGTGATTTTGTACTGTGGACCATTGTGAAAGTGAGGCCTTTCTGAGTAAGAGCAATGAAGAACTTGAACTGGACTAACAATTTTAGGAATGGATAGTGTTAAAAGATGCAATGCAGTGGCTGTGCCTGGGCTGAGCGCGACCACAGAAGAGACTGTACAGCTGTCTAGGTAGTTGATGGTGGTGCTGGTGACTGAAGGCATCTTTGGGAGGGTGAACAATGGTTACATTTTATATATACATATTATGTATACAAATGCATGTATTTACAACTGAATACAAATTAATGTGTGTATGTAGGCTAATAAGATTTACTGATGTAGTAGGCATAAATATTTAATGGAGTCATGGATTGTGCTAAGGCTTTTAGAAATAATCTGAATTACTGCAGTCTATAACATTTTCTCACTTATTTTGACTTAAAAAACTTTGTTTTTTAATAATAATTCTTTAATAATAATAATGATTTCTTTAATAATATTCCTTCAATGATAGAATGGGAGGCTTCAAATTCTTGAAGAATACTTGAAACTCTGTGTTTGTATCAACACGTTTGCCAAAAGATCATGTAGTTTTGTGATAAATTACTTTTACTTATAGAAATAAAATTTACTTTTTTGAATAATACAATATAGTTAATTAGAAGAGAAAAATGTCTTTAGAATGTCACTGTGATGCAGCACCTTATTCACACCAAGTAATGGAAAAACTAAAGCCCACTTCAAGGCACTGTGGCTCATATCCATTTACCACATGTGACTGAATTAGAATTTCCTTGTTGTATTTGGTTTCCATAGAGAGAGATTATGTTTTTAGCCCATGGCACTGCCAACATGATGCGCATGAATTAACTTCTCTGTAATTAAACTAGTCCATTTTGGTATTTCGAAATGACTGATGAAAAATGTCCAGGAATGTTTACGTGGCCAAAGAAAGATACTGCACACCTGCACAATTCCACCAGGAATTGGGTAACAGCATCCAAATTGTAGCAGATACTCAAAGCTTTTCCTTGGGGGGACATTAGAAGGACTGATTAAAAATATTAGCTTGCAAACAGTATTTTTTGGAGTTTTTTTCTATCATGCTATTTTTGCCTAATTATTGCCACCCTGCATCCTATTTGCAATAAGAATATCACATATGAACTGGATTTATTTCTTTTATCTATTCCTCATATCTCCCCATACTATCTGGGTTCCCAAATGATCATTTAAGATATTAAAAAAGAAATAAACATTTAAAAACTGCATTCCGTAAAATGATACACAGATGCATAGTAATTTTATAAGAGAAACTTGGACAACCTAAGACATTGATTAACAATGAGTAGTTATCCCGTGGCGTGTCTCCTTTTTATCACAACATGCCCAATTTGGTCTCAGCTAGGTCAGGTCAGTGACTTTGTGCAATGTTTTCAGTCCTATGCAAAATAATTTTGACAGATAGAAACTTAGAACTTTCTAGGCATGAGTTCTTACTATATTGTCTCTTTCAAGGGTCACATATGCGGTACTGTGTCCTCTCACTCCAGGTGAGAACTTAAGTGCATAGTGGTATGGTTCCAGCCTAAAAAGCCATTAATCTAAGAGAGGATGGACTGGAGTTTGCACCAAGTTTGAACCTTCTCGAGCTTTCCAACTGTTTTATGCTGCTCATTACCTGTAAAGAATCTTAAAAACACTTCTTCAGGAAAAAGGCAGTTCACAAGTGTGTACAACCAGGCACAATGAGGTTGATTTCTGCCACATGATATGTTTGGCCCCACCTGGAAGGCTTGCCTACAGTGCACAGCTCTGAACAGTCCCTTTCCTTGTGTGCAGTGTTCTTTGGTGCTTAACAGTATTTGCATTTCTCTTCAAAACTTTGCCCTTGTTTTGCTAACAGAAGATACTTTGATAGCCCATTTTCTATTATGGTTGGTGCTTCCACTTTAAGTCAGTGAGAATGAATTTTAGTTCTACTCAGTTGTCTGAGCAATTATCTTCACTCAGACACTTCACTAAATCTCTAATGGAAGGATCTAATGTCACCAAGATGTCATTGCTTAGTAACTATGCTTTAAGGTAGAGCGAAGGCAGGAGGCCCTTAAGATAGCTTTGCATATTCCTACGTTGCTTCATGTAATGAATGGGGAGTGGACACACACACAGAGAGACCTATCCAGAGAACACAGACAGACAGGCACACCCACTCAGAGATGGGGAGAGAAGGAGGATGGAAGGGGAGAGAGACAGATAGTCACATACACAGAGGGAGGAGTGAGGAGACACATGGGGAAGGGAAAAGGAAAAAGACAGAAAGATACATAGGGAGGGAGGGAGTGAAGAAGGGAGAGAGAGAGAGAGAGAGAGAGAGAGAGAGAGAGAGAGAGCTCAAAGGAGGATCACAACTTAGTTTCTTTGCATATTTTAAATCAGTTTCTCAACAATCCATTAGTTGTTGCAGTAACTGTTCTTCAATTCTGGGAACATCTGGAAAAGCCTGTATTCTCCTTACTAGTATGATGTTCCAAGACGGCAACAGGTTGGTGTGTTTGTTCTCTCCTAACAATCTGTCCACTCTCACTGCCTGGGCAGAGGCTTCCTGATCAAGAAGGTTGAACCACCTGCGCTGCCATCCAACATGAGATCCAGATAAACATGGAGACACATTTGTGGAGATGCAGCTCTTGCCTCATCCTGGAATATCAGTGCATCTTGTATCACCTTGACTTCTAATGAGAAGTTCCTGAAAACAAACCACCCTTCTTATTAAGAGAGACATTGCTTGCGCTTCTGCCACAGCTAGATTTTAAGCTCTGTTCATGTTTTTCTACCGCTGGTCACAAGAAGTCATGGATCATTTCTTCACTCATGGTATTCTGAGTGTCCAGTAGAGTATTTGGCATAAAAAGAGTGCTCAGAAAATATGGGCAGGCAAAGGAAGAAGTGCATTGTTGAGCCAATAACTGCAACCTCTACTGAAACATGTCTACAATAATCATCCAATAGATTTTATGGTACACTTGGTAATACCACATTAATACAATATTAGTGGCATTATGTATGTTATTGGGCTCTGATACCGGATCAGGCAAAAACTGTTCCATTTGTTTTTAGAATTAAGGTGCAAATTTCAGTATTATTTTTAAGAATCACACACACACACACACAAAAAAAACTCAAAAAGTTTTTTCTCTTATTCATTGTTTAATTTGATTCAAGAAACCACAGTGGCCTTCATTATGTAGCATGTGTGCTTACTGTTCATGAGACTGCTTGGCTGCGTAGAACTCCAGTCTGGCCCATCTGCCCTTGTCTGACCCATCATGCAGCCTTTCTCCAGAGATCCAGTATCCCAGTCACCTTGCATTGGTTGGAAACTCATCTCAACACTCTTTATCACATCCCTCCCTTCTCCTTCCCAGTGGCTCACAGTGATCCCTCCTTCTCCCAGCCCCCCCCCATCACAATGGCTCCCCGACAACCCTTAACTGTCTGCCTGTTATTTGTCTCAGGATTTTATGGGGAGGAAGCTAGCACACCATCACAATTTTATTTCATTTATTTCTCTGGGCCCATTAATTTCTTCCGAAATACAAGCTTTCCCAGGGGAACGATCTTTTCAAGGCTTTGAAATGGTCTGAAATAGCAAATAAAATGCTAAGGCTATGAAAAAGTACTCAGTGGTATGACTCACGTGCCCGCCAAACAGAGGTGAATGCTTAATGTTTTACCGACTCCTTTATTAATACTTTACACATCATTTCCTCTAATTTAGGGATTTCAAAAGTTAAGTTCTTCTGTCAAAATTCCTTTATGACCTGTCAGCATCTTAAAACTATCTTTATTGAATGACATTCAGAGTTGTCTGGAGGCTCCCTTCTTTCCCGTGTGGAATCGTATTCTGCATTCTGCCCATGTCATCGATGGCTCTTTTGAAACTGTCTTTTGTTGCTTTCCCGTCTCAGCATGTGAAGACGAGTCTTTAGTTTCAGACCTTCCCAGTTCTAATATCCTGGGGGCGACTTAAGTCCAATGAAACGTATAAACAAGAGGTGTGCTGAAGATAATCTTCATCATTGAGATGGTTTGTTGTAATGTTCACAGAGAACCAAGAGCTGGCATGAGCCAAGAGCTCAGGGAGACTTGTGAGTCTGAAGCAGCAATTTGCCAGGTGCAAAGGGAGGATGTGAAATTGCTGACATGGATTTTTTTTCTTAAGTCTTAAATTATAGAAGAAAAGGAAATAGTACCTGGGAGGGTGGTTTTTAACTGATGCTAAGATCAAAGCTCATCATTTTCAAATATGAAGTAAGTTGAGCCGCCGGAATTACTCTAATTATAAGACAATTTTCTAATTTTTGACCACTTTTTATTGGCGCATGTCTCTGTTTGCAGTTCTGTGACTTGAGAAGTCTGTATCTGTAGAGGAAAGCATGTTTTCACAACTTCTTTTAGCTTGGTAGCATGGTTATTAGCACTGGGACCCATCTGCTTAGCTACAATACAGCTCCGTGCTCACTGGTAATTCTTAGCATTCAGCGTAGTATTGAGACCCCATGTGCCCTTCTGATAAGACATACCACACTTATCATCGCCCAGGAAAGTGCCATCTTGAGGATATTTAGTTCTTTGATTTAGAAATTTAGAAGAGTCATTGTTTGAGTTTTGAGTGATCCTTGCCTATCTTTGACAAGAAAACCTGCATTTAAAATATTTCTGTATTTTTTCGAATCATGCCAAGTGTGGCTCTGGGTCACTTCAAACTTCAACTTCAGGGCTATGGGTTTTTTTTAACTCTGCAATTTGAGCTGTCTTTGTTCTTTTTCAAAGAGAATGGGTTGGGATTATTTAATTTTAAGTTCTTTTGATGTTTAGTCTTGATATGCATATGAGTTAGCATCATGAATGCCATGATACTTACATCATTATCATAATTCTGTCCTGAGGATGAGGTATATAATGCAGTGACACAGCATTTGTCTATTGAGAACAAACCCCTAGTTCAAACTCCAGCATTATGAAAAAAAAATTCTGGTAGATGACATAGTCTCAATGACTGATGATTGGTTGATTGATTAACCAGGAGAAAGGTGACAGGATAAACTAATAAGCATCATAGGAAATGTCAACAGGTTGAAATAAATCAATCTTGAATTCTTTGAAAACTATAGTTTTTCAAATATAGATTAAATATTTATCGTTAGTAATGAGCATATTCTTCTTATAGGAGCGAGGCCAGCTGAAAAGGTATTTTGCCTGATGCTTTGGACATCTTCTAAACTTTAACAGAGCTGAGAAATAATATGACATTCTCATGAACCAGAAAGAGAAAGTTGCTTAGAAGATTCAGTTTAAAATAAGTATATTTAGATACTCTAGGGACCTTAAATAAATGTAGTAGTTATGGTTTGATTGACACAGCCAACGATTAAGCTGGTGAAAACACTTGGAACATTTTATAACTTTATAACTGTACTCTGTTCCAATCATTTCTTATCGATAATTTTATAAAAATATCACTGGGGTATTGTTAGAACTCTTGTTCTTACTGCAAATATGGATCGGACTAGAATTCAAAGCTCTCCACCATATTGTCCCAAATCAGAGAGCATCTAATGACATTTTTGTATGTCTAGACATTGCTGTAGATTTCTCTCTCTCTCTCTCTCTCTCTCTCTCTCTCTCTCTCTCTCTCTCTCTCTCTCTCTCTCTCTNTCTCTCTCTCTCTCTCTCTCTCTCTCTCTCTCTCTCTCTCTCTCTCTCTCTCTCTCTCTCTCTCTCTCTCTCTCTCTCTCTCTCTCTCTGTGTATGTGTGTACACTTGCCTGTAGATATGAATATCAAGACAGAAACTGATGTCAGATATCTTCCTCAGTCATCCTCCACTTCCTATTTTGAGGCAGAGCCCCTCACTGAATGTGGAGCTTGCTATTTTGCCTAGACTGGCATGTCAGCGAACACCACATCTACTTCTCCCCACCCTGGCCCTAGCAACTGGGGCTATCACATCTGGAGTTTTAGACGGATGATGGAGATCTGAACTCAGGTCCTCATAGTTACATGGCAGGCATTTTATCCATGGAGCCACTTCCCTAGCCTTTAGATTGTCATCTCTCTATGTAGTTCATTATTCTTTGAAGAATTCAGAATCATTAAAATTGTTAATTCAGAATTACACACAGCATCAAACATCCTAACTCCAGCACTAGAACTTCAGTTAAATAAATGAACTGGAGTCACAAAAAGCTGGAGGTCACAGTCACAAGGAATTGGATCAGTGATGGAGAGATCTTAATAGAAAGCAAGGTACCACTACTTTAACACTACTGGATCCCTGTAGAACAGTGATTGGCAACTTTCCTAATGTTATGGCCCTTTAACACAGTTCCTCATATTTTGATGACCTCAAACCATGAAATTGTTTTCATTGCTACTTCATAACTGCAGTTTTGCTACTCTTATTCAGGATATCAGATATTTACAGCCAAAGGGGGGATTGTGACCCACAGATTGAGAACCAATGCTTGATCAAGTAGGAAAGAGAAATATTTGGGGATTCTGAAATCCGAATCTCAAAATCCCTTCTGTGTGTATTGACAGCTTATGAAAGTTGGGAAATTTTCCAGTTGCTGCCATCTTTATATGTAAAGTTGTCTGGTTTCAATTTAAAGTAATGGATGTTATAATCACAAAGACCACTTTTCACTTCTTCACTTCTTTGTATGAAAGAAGAAAAACAAGTTTACACTCTGAAAGTCTCTTGATTCTTTGGACTCAATGCTGTGCCTTTTGTATTGTCTTGGTTTGTGCTGTTGACGTCCTGTACATCCTTCTCAATAGGACTTTACGTGAGTGATAGTTGCTGTTAGAAACTGTAGCCAGATGGACAGATTTGGTTAAAAAATCAAGCGTTTCTTTAAAGGCCGACTGAGGAAGAAAGGCATTGTTCAGCACATTTCTTTACTCCTTCCTGTCCCCCACCCACCGTCTCCCTATCGTGTGAAACATCATTCCTAAGGGTAAGAAACTCACAAGCTAAAAATGTAAGGCCTCCGTGTCTGGAAGATGATGTTGTCATGTAAAGTAAAATAACTCTTACCAGGCAGCGAAAGCCTTCCTGAGTATTCATTCCTGGGACTGTTTGCATTCTTTCCCAGTGAGCTACAGGGACAGACATCAGAACCTATTTATAACAGCCCGATGAGATATTCAACCTTTCAGCGCTGTATGAAGAATCGAAGCTGCAAGCGATTGGGTAGAATTTCTACGTGCCTCTTCCCAGCAAGCATCTGTTCCCTTTTGGGGCAGAGGTGAGCCTGGGGCAAGCCTGGGAGAATCTATCTCAGGAACAGCATGTGACATAGAAATGGACGCAGTGAGACAGAAACCATACATGGTGAAGGGAAAAAGACGGTCTTTCTTGAGCTGCTGGTGAACTCTGCAAGGGTTAGTTCAGTGATCCGAGAGTAAACAGAGCTAGAAGCATGCTGTGGGACAGCAGAAAAGTGTGTGAGGGACTCTGAATGTTCTCCAGTGCTGTCTCTCAGCACTTAACCACTGTGATTTAAGAAAACATCACTGGGCATAATGGGGTCTGAGCCCTGTGTGAGTGCAGATAGAGTTAACATGGCTGGGATCAGAACACAAAGGCATACTATAATTGCAGCCCTCAGAAGTCTAAAGCATGAGATTGCCTTGAGTTCAAAGCCAGCCAAGGCCTCGAAGCAGGACTTAACCTCAATAAAAACACCCCAAGACAGCAAAGTCTACAGCTTCAACTCTTCTTTTGGAGGAGAAAGTGTAGTAATAAGTGCGGCGGGGCTGCGTCCCCAGCACCCCAGCCGCCTGCTAGCTTATGCCCGAAGTAACAACACACAAACTGTAGTCATTTAAAGACTGCTTGGCCCATTTCTATCTAGCCTCTTCTAGGCTAATTCTCATGTATTAATTTAGCCCATTTCTAATAATGTGTGTAAGCACCCCAAGGTGCACTTACCGGGAAGATTCTAGCCTACATCCATCCTGGGTCGGAGCTTCATCACGTGTGTCTCAGAGAGCAGAGCTATCTCGCATCTCTCAGGAGACAGGAGCATGGCGTCTCTGCTCCACAGAGCAGAGATGTCGAGTCTGAGCTCACTTCCTCTTCCTCCCAGCATCCTATTCTGTTTACTCCTCCCACCTATGTTTTAACCTATCAGGGCCAAGGAGTTTCTTTATTGCTTAACCAATGAAATCAACAGATTGATATATGACACTCCCACATCAAGAAAGGTCCATGATACAGTATGAAATGACCTTGTCTAATATCTTAGCCATTTACAATAAGCTCAGAATAGTTACCTTTGCCTTCCTGTCTCCTGGCCCAAGGTGAATTTCCATTGAGAAATGTTAATCAAAACAAAAGATGACAAATGAAATGTCTGCCTGGGGTTGGTGGAGTGGAACCATCCATTGGTTCTTACATCTGTTGGATCCAGGTTTTCTGTAGCAGCTAGAGAGGACTAGGGCCTAGATCATTTAATGGCCCACTGGTAGATTGAAGAAAAAGGCCACTTTGTAAACTAGGCAAAGACATTGGTGTAGGCTAGATGGTAGACTAGAGAAGCCTTTCCTTCAACAAATTGGCTCCAATTATTTTTCCTAGTATTGAGATGTTTTCCTTGAATTTTGTAAGTGTTTGATGCTGTGAGAATTGGCGTGATGGGTGTAGCCTGTCTTTATAAACCTAGAACTTGATGAAATGGAATATAAAGAATATCCATTTTTCCTTTCTATAAAAGTGTTTGCTTACAGTGACATTTTGAGCTCTCCTTTAGCAGAAGTCATTTCCCCGCAGCTCTTGGGGTGACAGCACACTGGTATGGAAGGTGTCACTCATCATTGACTATCTGTGTCTATACCAGGCCCAATAGAAAGGGACCTTTCTTTAATTTAACCCTAGCAAAGCAACATCTCTACATTAGAAAGCTGTTTGCCACTGGATTTGTTTCAGCTGGTTATAAAGTTGAGGCTTCAGAGTCTTCTCCCTATTTTCATTTTTTCAGGTCATTGACATAGCAAGCATCTTCATACTGAAGAAAGGAAAAATCTCCATCAAACTACAGATGCTTCTCAGTGCTCATGTTAGATTTTCAGAGTAGTTCAAGTGAAATAATACACATGAATATACTTTGATGGACTTTCAAATATCAGAGAACTAGATATTACTTTAGAAAATTAAATGTGAACTTTGAGCCAGGTATGGCAATACATTCCTGTCATTCCAGCAACAGGGGTAGTAGGGCACTGAGTTTCCAATGTAGCTTGGACTGTACAATGAGTACCACGCTCACTGCAGCTACACAGAAAGCAAGCAAAAAAGCAAATCATTAAGTTGAGGATACTCAAAAGGGTTAAAACTGAGAGTTTTCAAATGTATAAGGAGCAAATATACTCTTCAGATGGCACATTGCATTATGTATTACATGATGTATTACATTACCTTGACATTGACTCCACGATATGCATTGATTATCTCCAGGATCCTCTCTCCTCTATAAGTTTGTAAATATTATTGCTCCCATATTTAAAAGTGAAAAGGTAATTCTTTAAAAGACCTATACAAATCTAAAATGCATATTTTTGATCATTGGATTCTATTACCTGAAATAACACTGATTTTTGTCATTGTGCCAACGAAACACTTAACACATGATTTTATATTTCACTAGTCACGCCCTAAGCAGATTAAACCTTTACTGTGTGTGTGTGTGTGTGTGTGTGTCTGTGTATTGTACTTGTGGATACAGTTGTATGAATGTGTGAAGGTCAAAGAACAATTTTGCATGCCATTCTTCAGACACCTTTTACCTCTAGTTTGAGGCAGTGTTTCTGATTGGCCTCAACTTTGCTAGATAGGCTAGACTGACTGGCTAGAGAAAGCCAGGACTTGCCTCTTCCGCCTTCCATCTCACCACCATCCCTGGGATGATAAGCACCATACTGTAACATCTGACTTTATACACAGGGTCTGAGAATCTGAACTTAGGTTTTCAATCCTGAGTCAAGTACTTTACAGACTAAGCCATTCCCCCCACAGTGGGACCTTTGTTTTTTGTAATGAAGATCTTGGATGACTCTATGTTCTTTATGAATAGAGCTATTACCAACAGACTGCCAGTTATGCATGCGAAAGACTATTATCTTTGGTGTTGGTCTGAGGGCCTAGAGTCAGGAATCTGCTCTGCGCTGGCTGTAAAATTTATGGAGAAATTTTATTTCTGTACTGTGTAGGTGAGATTGATTCTGGCTCTGAAATTCTGTGGTTCTCCTAAAGAGCCTTCCTTTAAAGATCTAGCATTGTTTATTTAAAAGAAAAATATAATTCAAATCACAGGGAAATTGTGCTATGTTTTGACCAATTATGGTAATGGGGGCACAACTCTGAAAATGCTAAAAGAAATTTGATGGAATTTTTTCAGTGGGTGAGTGCTACACTGTGTGGATCAAATGAAAGTTAAATGAAATTTACATGTATTCAAGAACTCTCAAATATTCAAAAAATGTGTATTAGCTCCCTTTTTGCCCCTATGACTATAATGCCTGGTGATTTAAGTGCGGTAAGTTGCATCTGGATCACAGCAGCAGAGGACTTCAGCCCACTACAACTAGAAAAATACCAGAACAGCTCATTCTGAGGCAGCAGCCTATGGGAGAAACTGCTTACATCAGAGAACACCAAAATCCATGGAGCAACACAGGCATTTGAGGCTGGCATGAGTCTCCAGATCCCGCTTTTAGTGATGAAACTCCTCAAGTTTCCATAGTGTGGTCATTTAAATGAGATGTTTCTCAGTCTCAGCATTTGGATGCTGGGCTCCCAGTTAGTGGTACTGTTTGGGAAAGTTTGGGGGTGTGGCCTTGTTGAAGGAAGAGGGCTTTGAGGTTTTAAAAGCCACATATCATTCCCAGTTCATCCCTCAGCTTTCAGCTTGAAGGTTCAGATATGAGTTCTCCAATTGCTGCTCCAGTTGCTATTCTTGCCTGCTGCTGCATGACCCCACTATACCGGTGATGGACTCATCCCTCTGGAACCATGAATCCAAATAAATCAACCCTTCCATAAGTTGTCTCACTCATGTGCTTTACAACAGCAATGAAAATGGTGACTAATATACAGTGTCTTCTGATGGGGGCCTTCCCTCTGTATACTGTGATTACCATAAATGATTAAAGAAACTGCCTCGGCCTGTTGATAGGGCAGAACTTAGGTAGGTGGGGAAAACTAAACTAAATGCTGGGAGAAAGAAAGGCAGAGTCATAGACAGGCCATGAATCCACTGCCAGAGTTAGATGTGCTGAAACTTTGCTGGTAGGCCACAACCTCATGGTGATACACATATTAATGGAGATGGTTTAAATTAATATATAAGAGTTAGTTTAAATTAATATATAAGAGTTAGCCAGGGAACCCTGATTGCTCTTTGGGCTGATGAGGGAGGGCGACTTGATTGGGGGAGGGGGAGGGAAAGGGGAGGCGGCGGTGGGGAAGAGACAGAAATCTTTAATTAATTAATAAAGAAATAAATAAATTAAAAAAAATTTAAAAAAAGAGTTAGCCAATAAGAAGTTAGAGCTAATGGGCCAAGCAGTGATTTAATTAATACAGTTTTCTGTGTGATTTTTTTGGTTCTTGACAGCCAGGATAAACAAGCATCTCCTCCTACAGTCTTCTACAACAGTGTCACAGAATGGGGAACAAATATTTAAAGTCTGTAGGGACATTTTAGGTTCAAACTATAACAACACACATAAACATCATTATGTATATACAACTGAAATTTCACCTTTAAGAGTAATATATTCAATTTTTCAGAAAAGCAGAAGAAGCTAATGGGTAGTAAAATGACTCCAAGGTTATCGTGAGTTGCTTGACTAGACCTCATTTCCAGACCAGAGATTTTTCAAGGACGTTCCCAAGGTGTGGGCTTGCAATAGACTGTCTGAGCATCTTTCCATCATGGTTGTCCCTTCAAGGAATCAGTAGCTTATTGACTGAGAGTATGGAACATATTCACTGGGCCTCACACTGCAGAAGTGCTTGACAGTTTTTCTGACTCCATTCTGCCACTTCCCTTCTTGTCATTTTCTTCCACATTTTATGTAGACACTGTGTCTATAAGGACAATTCATCTATCTTTGGTCCCTTAAACTCAAAACTGATCAAGAAGCCTAGATGCGTACATACAGAACAATGACAAAAAGTACTCTTTATTATCTGTCTTAGGGTTTCTTTTGCTGTGAAGGCACACCATGACCATAGTAACTCTTATAAAGGAGAAACATTTAATTGGGGTGCTTTCATTTTCCTGAGGTTTAGTCCATTATCATCACGATGCTGGAGAAAGAGCTGAGAGGGCTACATAGAAGAGATGTGTACATAGAATTCTTGGTGAATGATATCCATTTGACTGTGGATGATAGGAAATGGTCTGTGTCACTGGGTGAAGCTTGAGCAAGGAGAACTCAAAGCCCATTCCCCACTATGACATACTTCCTCCTCCAAGGCCACACCTACTGCAACAGAGCCACACTTCCTAGAAGTACCACTTCTTTGGGGGGACCATATTGTTTCAAACCACCATATCATCTTAAATGGTATGATAAACTTATACAATGAAAATTATTTTTTAAAGATAACCATTTCTGATATCCTATTTTAACACAGTAGAGAATTTGGTGTTTAGGCCACAGTTTGTTAGAGTAAATGTCAAATGAGTTAAAAAGCCAAGGTACTTTTACAAAATAAATATTCATTTTTTAGCTAGTATGCTGTTTGTTTAGGATTAATACCATGTACAGCTTTAGTATCAGGGGCTTTATCGCCCCTCAGAGATGCTTTCCCATTCATCCAGAGGCTGCCCTACTTCAATGAGAGAACAATATTTCTACAAGGAAAACAGCTTACGTTTGCAAGTCATGACAATATTATATAAAGTTAAATGGATATCACTCACTAAGAATTCTATGTATATTTCTCCTTCAGTACAGGAAATTTTTATTTAGTCTATGGTTTAGCGTCTAACTGTGAGACAGCTTCCCATTCAGAAGCTGACAGTGCCATGTTTTTTTTTCCCACATTGATTATTTTCATGGACTGTCTGGCCAGCCTCTGTAAGTTCCCATTGCCAGCAGATAGGTCTTATCTGTACCCAAATAGTGCAGGGATGGAGACATTCTGTAAATACCTAAGAGAGTGGAGTAAGTTCCCCCTTTATAAATACCTGCAAAGTACAAGGCTGTGAAAATCCTTATGTCACCTCTATGGATATCTCCGTAGGGTATTTTCCTTCTAAGACATTGCTGCTTTATTTCTCAAAAGCCTTTTAAAGTATGAATTACACTTCAAATTTAAAGCTATCTTTCTCCGCTGCTAGATAGGCAAAATTGATAGATCTGACTCACAAAATTAGCAAATGAGTATTATTTGAAAAGTCATTATCTTTGGGTGTCATTCTCTTTGGGTATGAATTGAGTATAGTTGAGTGTTTTAGGGTTTCTATCACTGTGAAGAGACACCATGATCATGCCAGTTCTAATAAAGAAAAATATTTAGTTTGGTGACTTACAGTTTCAGAGGTTTAGTCCATTACCATCATGGGACATGTGAAAATGCAGGCAGACATGGGGGTAGAGAAGGAGCTAAGAGTTCTATATCTTGATCTGCAGGCAACAGGAAGTGCACCTTTGGCCACACTGAATGTAGCTTGAGCACAGAAGACCTCAAAGTTCACCTTCACAGTGACACATTTCCTCCCACAGGCCACACTTACTCCAACAAGGTCACACTTCCTAATAGTGCCACTTCCTTTGAGTTTATGGGGGCCAATTACATTCAAACTAGAACACTGGGAAAAGCAAAAAATATACCTTAATCTCAGAAAGAACTTCAGATGCACACTGTAAACCATGTTCTATGTATCATGTAAGAAAACCTTCATCTTATTTAAGCATGGAGATGTGCTGCTATTGGCAGAATTGCACCATCCAAAACATATAGGTTGGGGAAAGATCCCTGAATATGGTGATTTGTAGAAAAAAAAAGACTTTATAAAAATATTTTCTTTTATAATAACAAAACAAATTTAAGAATAAATTTTACCAAGTAGATGAAAGATCTGGATTTTGAACACTTTTAAACCCTTATTAAACACATTACAATAACACAGAATAGATGATTTATTGTGTCCAGGTATTAGATAAAATTATCATCTTTTCATTAATTAATTAATTGGTTTTGAAGTTGATCTTATGTGTTCTAGCTATGTAGCTAAGGATGTTCTTGAGCTTTTGCTCCTCTGTCTCCATCTCCTGAGTGAAGGTATTGCAGGTGTGCAACCATGCCTGGTGTACTCAGTGCTGGGGAACAGACTCAGAATGTGTGCTATGCAACCACTCTACCAACCGAGGTAGATCTCTGAGGCTGATTTGCTACTTTTAAATTTCCATAATTCCAAAAGTATCTATATAATTCATGCAATTGCTTATCAAATTCCAATGTCAATATTCACAGACATAGAAAAAAAAATCTTAACACTTCTCCGGCACTACAGAAGATCACAAATAGCAGAGGAAATTTGCACTAAGAACAAAGTTATAAACATGATGGTAACTAATTTCAGAATATGTAACAAAGCTATGCTAATCAATACAGGATGACAGCAGAACAGAAAAGAAGTATCAAATAAAAGAACAATGTAAATAGTCCCAAAATAAACCCAAACATCTCAGTTCACAGAAAAGGGCAGTCTTTTCAATAACTGGTTCAGGGAAAACTGCATATCCCCACACAAAATAGATTTGATGTGTAAAGGTTTTTATACAATAAAAGAAACATTGAAAAACAATGAATAGAAATATATGGATTAGGAGAAAAATATATGCAAACTATATATTCAATACAGGACTAGAATAAAAATATATAAGGAACCCAATTTTACAGCAAGCAAACATGATAATTTGATGTAAATGAGATCAAATGACCTACATAGACATTTCTTAAAAGAATATATAATGGACAGAAGAAAATATGCTCAATATCATCAAGTATCAGGAAATGAAAATGAATATCATAATGTATTATGGCCCTACGCCTGTTAGAAAGGCTTGTAGTGAAACACTAGTGATTGCAAGTGTATGAGAGAAAAAAGAACCCTTGTTTACTAATGGTGGAAAAACAAATTTATAAAAGCCATTGGGAAGGCCTCAATGAGGTACCTCACACAGCTAAAAATAAAATTCCTCATTTGTGGACAGTACAGAGTCTAATACCATAACTGGATCTTAACCCTGTGGCAGAACTGGAATATACCACACACACACACACACACACACACACACACACACACACACACTTTTCCTGTTTGTATCTGAATAAATTTTAAGTTATAAATCAAATGTAAAAAGAGATTATTACCAAAGATAATAAAATTATAATTGCAACAATACAATGTGATAAACATTATAAAATGTGCTTTCCCAATGAACCTTCCACTATTTACCTTTCTTGTACATGAGATGATCAAAACCAGTGTTATGAAATGAGGTGAGTGATGTAGACACTGTGATATGGTGACCAAGTTTACACACGGCTTGAACACAATCCTGTGACAGGGAAAGTCCATCTGGTAGCCAAGTGAGCCATGAAGTGACTTACAGACAGGTGTGCTGGACACTGTGGGCAAGCCAGACAGAAGGGTGACTCATGCCTCAGAAGAGAGGGGGTGAAATGCACGAATTGTTTATTTCCGGAATTTTCCACTTGATATTTTCTCTCATAGTTAGCCAAAGAAAGCTGGAACTATTGGAAGTGAAGCCCCAGGAGGAACAACCATACTGCACACCCCAACATGCAATCTTCAGCTTTCCTCCTGGCACTGTTTCCTGGGTTCATTATAGTACAGATTCTTTTGCATTTTAATTTCGATGATCTTCTGAGCTGTTTTACTACCCATCACATGAGGTATTTTTCTAATAAAATTTAAGTGGCAGGTTTCAGGAAGGATGCTGGGATTTTGTTCAGAGTTGACTCACTTAACAAATTCATTTAGAACTTTTTTCCATCTTCTGAGTATTTTTATTTCTCAATATGACATATTTTCTCTAAATATCTGGTTGGTATTTGTCAATAACTGCCATCCTCATGCACTTTGGACTAGCAGTATAAATCATATATTCTTTATATTGTCTTCATGGGCATTACATTTAAAAATGTTTTAAGATAAAGATATAAAAAATTCAAAGTATTTCTAAGAAAAGCAATATTCATGAAGAAAATATAAAGAACATATGATTCATATTAGCAAAATCCCAAGGAATAGAGGCTCTGACCTACTATCAGTTTTCTTGATGAAAGTAGAAAAGTTTGGATATGTGATATTGTGCTTTAAAAGAAAGTCCAAGGCTAGTTACCCTTATTAAACTCTAATAGTCATGAAGAGCTCTTTCATGCTAAATGCCTTCTCTGGTGTGGAGTCTTGGCCTTTCAGCAAAGGCCTCCAGAAAGATGACATAATAGCTAATACCCAAACAACCCGTGACTTAAAGATAGGGTTCTGCTCATGCTGCTTCTGCTTCTGCAGATAGAAATGACTCTCGAGGTGTTCATCTTCTCTCAAGTAACAAATCTTTGAGAGTCGTGAGAGCACTAACAATGGAGGAGCAGTGAGAAGAGAACTAAACAGATTTTATTGTGTGTGTGTGTGGGGGGGATGGTGAAAGTTGTTTTAAGCGGGAAAAAAAAATCCAGTGGGTCTAGAATACGACCAGAATCCATCCTGAAAAATATAGAAAAGTATTTCAGGGAAATGAAAAAGAAAGAATAATAGCATACTGCCAAGTCAGTTGGGAGAACTGTTTTGCCTATTATGCTTGAGATGTGGGGTGTATAGACATGGGGATGATTATAAGGTGATGGTCTCTGACGATGAAGGTGAAAGTTGACTTGAAATGATTGTAAAGTAGCTTTCTCTATCAAAGAAAGCAATTGCCTTATGGTTTATTGGAAAAACATCAAAAGTTATTTAATAAGCAGAGAAATAAGTAATGATAACTAGGGCATCATTGTTATCCCACTTTTTCCATGTCTGTGTTTTAGGACATCACTGACAATTGCTATCTATAGGAACTGTTTTAAATAGAATAACTGAGAAGTTCGGTTCTGTAAGGACATTTCAAAAATATTGGGACTGATCTCAGAACAAGAAATGTTTGTTTTGTTTTATTAGAGTTTGAGGATACATTCAAGGCTTTCTGGTACAGTTTCACACTGATGTATAAAGAAGTCAGTAGCACCAAAATGAAGGCAGAGTCCTGGGGTTTGTGTCTCAAAACCAGAATTAGTAGGCAAGGCCAAACTGTTGAGTTCTGAATCCAGCTTCCAAGAAGCCAGTGTCTCTTACACTCTTTCAGGGAGCTTTTTGTCATGTGATTTACCAGGGCAAGTATAGAACTATTCAGAGAAGATACACATTAAAACAAGCTATTCTTACTCAAGGTGGGTTGTATTAGGTACTTTGTTACTGAATCTTAGAGGACACAGTCACATTTATCTAGGAGTTTGGGGTGAGGTGAGCAGAAGGAGGCTGAAGTAAAGAACCACACAAGACATGGGTCCAGGTGACCAGCAGCTAGGCTTGTTGTACTGTGAGATTTGTAATGCTGGTCTTATGAAGACTGAAAAAGCAAGATGCTCATGATAGACAATAAGAAAAAAGGCAGGAAGAGAATTCAGTCTCTTTGAAGTCAGAATTATCATAAAGTAAGGTGTACAACATCTGATAAGACAAAGCAAGGGTTTATCCTTCTAGTAAGGGTTAGATATTAAAAATATCTAAATAGACATTTGATAAGTGTATTCAATAGACCAATGCCATTATAATGAAAAAAAACCGTTGCATTTTAAGCTGGAGAGATGGCTTCAGTATGTGTGACTCTGGTTGCATTAGCATGAACACATTAATTCAGATCCCCAGCTCTCCTGTTAAAAGAGAAATCTGGGTGTGGTCACATGCATGCATGACTGTAATCCCAGTGCTCCATGGGGCAGACACAGATGGTTGCTGGTTTTTGCTAGTTGCCACCTTTGCTCCACTCTTGTTGAGGGTCTGTTTTAAAGTAAAGAGATGAGCAGTGATAGAGAAGGATATCCAATGTCTTCCCTGACCTCTGTGTACACACTCTCATGGGTACATACATACATGCACCACATGTATAACACACACACACACACTCAAAAATGTTTAGTTCAATTGTTTCATAGCAATGTCAACTGCTGACTAAATTCTTTTGAGAAAAAAGAGGCTGTTTTCTTACACACCTCGTCAAATCAGAGCTATGATGATGATCAAAATGAACGACAAACAACAAGAAAAGTAAACATGCCTCTGCCTTCAAAACTGCTGAACTGACTTAGGGGGCTAACTCAGTTATCTCTCTTTTTTAAAAACATATTAGTCTTGAATCTAATTAAACTGTTGTTGATGTCCAATGTAAAATACCTGAACCAGAACAAGATTATAAATAAAAAATAATATTCTTGGACAGTTAAAAACATTTTCAAGAATGCCATGCAAGTAAGATCATTTAATGCTGAGAAAGAATAGAGTGATAAGCTCAGAAAAACACATCGGAATGACTAATGTTTTCTTTGTAAACTTCCCTAAGCTTACCAAGGTACTGAGCAGATTTGTTGTTGTTTTTGATGGGCAGGTTGAAAGCTGGCTAACCAAATCATTTGTGCTGCATTGGAATTTTATTCCATCCATAAGAATAGTATGGAGTAGGTCATCAACGTCCTTGTGAAAATGCCTGGGTCATAGCCAGGGGAATTAATAGAGGTGAGACAGAGAGGTGCTCCATAAGCTGCTTCTCTCTCTTCTCACAAAGCTTCATCTTCACAGAGCTGTGAATTTTAGCCGTGTGCTGCTGACAGCTCCTTAGAGTCCAATGGGTGTGTGCTCTGCAGTGCTGCAGTGTGAGCCTGGGGGTCAATACCTTTTCAATGAACATGCAATCAGCATCCTTTAGCTTTGGCATCTGTGACTGTGGTTTAAAATTCACTTCTGTTGCCTCCACACCCAAACTCTCACCAGATGCCACCATCCAGGGGGTATACATAAGGGTCATAACCAGATCCAGAATGAGATGTTACTGCCATATTTATCTAGCTAAAATAAACTTGCCTTTAAAAATAAACAAAAGGTCAATATTATATCACAGGTCCCAATCCCGAAGAATGAGGGTAAGTTTTCTCCATTGCTTGCTTCTGGGAAGTGGGGTGGTTATCTTTCCCCAGCCTGCTGCTTTGCTGTTTAACTTTGCCCTTCCTGATTCTCACTTTTCCATTGTCTAACTTCCAATGACTCTAGGACAACACAGAATTTTATATTGGTTCTATTGATCTTATTCAAGGACGTTCTTGGGACTTTTCACTCTTAAGCATTGGCCACACAACTAAATATCAAACAAACTAAATATCCACCCTTAATGCACATGAAATATAATATATGCCAAAATTGTGAGGGAAGAGTTGTAGCTGAATAGCTGATACAGTGTTACTTCCCAACATTTTCAGTTAAGCATTTATTGATATCCATTTTGAACCTTTATTCTATGGTTTATAACAATCTCTCTCTTTTTTTCATGTTTTAAAAATTTTTGTAGATCTCAAAGAAAAACATCTCACAGTTCATTGGCACTGTTCTCTAAAGACTAGTGGGTAAAGAGGCCTTGATGATTTTTTTTTATTTTGTTTTCAGGATGGTAAGGCCTTGATGATTTTAATAGAAGAGTGTGCTTTAAAACTCCTTAAAACACACGTTTAAAAATGAATTGTCTTTCCAATACATGCAAGGACTTCTTTTGTCACCATATGCTTCCCTAAATTTTCTATCACTTATAATTCCTTAATTTGTGAAAAAAATGTCTATGATATATCTTCGTAGACGATTCTCTTATTTTTGTATTTGATATCTCAAGGTTAAAGTTAAGAACTTCATCTTCCAAGGCAATTGCTCTAGTTTGTTGCTCATTACCTCCTTTTCCATCAGATCACTCCTTTCAAATATTCAGTCCAAGTCTTTAGTTTCCAGAGCATCTTGCTGAATAATGATGCTCTCACCCCCGCAGTACAGTAAATCACAGGTGCCATGATGATGCACTCTGGAAAATGACGCATTAAGTAACTGCAGTGTACTTTGAAAAGAAATAACACTACTAAAGAAAGAAACCCAAGCAAACCCTTCCTCAAACAGGGGCACTGCCAGTTCATGGAGTTCGAATTGGTCACATCCTTCATGGTTGGCAAGCATTCTGGTGAAGTCTAAAAACTGGTCTCTGGTTAGGTGGAAATGTCTTCCATGTGCATTCTTGGTAAACCTCCATCTCTCCACTGAAAGGGACAAAAATAATGGTTTTCCTTAGTCAGCCTGTCCCTTGGGTCTATTTGACAACTGAATGCAAATCTCTTCCACATTTTCTCAGGCATATGAAAGAAAAAGCAGCCAATGTAGTTAGACTGCAAGGAGAAATGGGTTCTGTCCATGTTGGCCCATGGTGGCAGATGAGAAAGAATCCTGTGTTCATGTACAGAAGCAGATATTGACAGTATTTAATGACAGTACTTTTGGTCTGAGTGCATTATGATAACTAATTGCAGAATGGATTGAAAGGACTTGAAGAAGATATTAAAGAAGTTTTATTTGCCATTTTTACCTCATAATATACTGAAGACAAACATGAATGACATTCCTTCCATATACATTGCCTTTTAGAAAACCATTTCTGCTAAATCTTGATGGACTTTAGTCTGAGATTGTCTATGAAATCGGGTCCCTCTTATTTTGAAAATGTGAATATAATACTTCAGTACAAAGCTCTGGTCACTACTTTCAGAAGATGCCATTGAATTCTCAGTGGTAGGAATGTTCTGGAAGGCTGGCAAAAGAGCAGGAAACAGTGTCCTCGCCACATATTTAGAAAAATAGAGATTCGGAGAACATGGAGTACTACTTATTAAAAGTTTTGCAAAACACCACACCTCAGTAAACACTCCCGAGGAGCAAAGGAAACAGTGCCCAAGGCTGCACCTCAGTGTCTTCAGTTCTGGGTTTAGTGAAAGAGACAATAGCAGGGAATCAAGGCCAGCACTGAAGGAGAGAGTCAGGCCACAGTGGCAACTCTTTAAACAAGCACAGATTCCTGTTTCAAGCCCTTGGTGTGGGTCCGTCATTTCAAGTGATGTTTGGGGCTTGGTGGTGGCTCTAGTGGGTAAACAAGTCTGTTCCTGAAGTTGACACTTAGTAACTTCCTTTTTCTTCACCCCTACCACTCCTGACTGGGTTCTTTTGGTTCACTGGTTCACTCAGCATGCGCCAACCCAAGAAGAGCTGACCCTTAGGCTAGCTCATTTCCTCTCCCCCTTAGAAGGTTTAAAGAAACTGATGCTGCCAATATCGTTAGGGACCAAGGAAAATCCAATATTCAGCTTATGACAGAATAGCTCGTACACTGGTATACCCTACACCCAAGCAAAGCAAAGCACATTCTTGAGGGTTTGCATAGTAATGCTTTAAGATGCTCGGCCATCCTGCAGACCACTGAAAGACAACAGAATCCTGTTCATTATCCTCAAAAGGAAGACTCCTTGAAGGAGCAGCTTCTTCAGAGGCAAGTTGCCACACTCCCTTAAAGGAAACAACAAATAGATAGGGAAAATATTAAGTTAAAAAAATAAATAAGAATGAGCTGAACCAGGTTGTAAATACATCCTGCTTCAAACTCCCAGACCATAGTCACAGGACAACCTGTCTTGGCTACACTGGTAACCTTACCCATGTTTACCCAGCTAATTCTGAAGAGGAAAGTCCAGCTAGAAAACAAAATTATGTGGATACAAACCGACATTTGCAGTTTTGAAGTCGATTACAAATACCTGGAAGCAAATCCCAAATGTGAGAGTCTGAGACAGTTTTCCTTCTTGTGCATGAATAATACTCAAAAAAAAAGTGTCTTTGAAAATCAGGACTTTGGGTCTGGCTTACCTCACTCAGGATAGCCTAGGCAGTTTGGATGATCACCTTACTAGACCTGGATGGAGGTGGGTGGTCCCTGGACTTCCCACAGGGCAGGGAACCCTGATGGCTCTTTGGGCTGGCGAGGGAGGGGGACTTGATTGGGGGAAGGTGAGGGAAAGGGGAGGCGGCGGTGGGGAAGAGACAGAAATCTTTAATTAATTAATAAAGAAATAAATAAATTAAAAAAAAGAAAATCAGGACTTTGCTTTTGAGTGATGCACCGACATGATACTCCATATCCCTGAATATGCTGTCTTATGTTGTGCTCATGCTCAGCAAGCCTACGTAGATGATTGATGTGGGATTCTCCTCTGTATCCTGCAAATATGTTTGATCACCATTGGTTAATAAAGAATCCTAAAAAATGCTTCGTCCAACAAACACAGGAAGCAGTTTGGAGAAAACAATGCCCAAATTCCTAAAATTATTTTTTATAGATGTTGCTTTTCATTTTAGTAGGGTTTGTTATAAATGTTTAATGGTCACAGTCAACTTCTAAAAAAAAGGGGGGATATGATATAGAAATAAATACTTGACACTGCTATAGATTTTTCTGTTTTGATACAAATTTAAAGCCAGTTTTGTTATATGTGGATTTCTACTCTTGTTTAAGGTATTACTGTTTATGCCGATCATTTAAAAATGTAATGTATAATTAAGAAATATGGGTTAATAGATAGTCAATTATAATAATCAAACTTGTAGTCAGGTTAGTTAGGTTTTCTAGATATATAGAGATGTATTTCAGTAAGGTAGGTAATCTTCAACCTTTCAAAGCCCTACAGAATATGGTATTTAAAATGTTTTAAGAACTTAGACTTTTCTCAACATTGAGACATGTCTGCTTCTGGAAGCACCAATTACTTCAGAGAGGTTGATGGGTATTGAAACCTGTTAGGGAATTTGCCTTCAATGTGACAAGGCTGGACACTTGGGCAAGAAACTCTTGCCTAAACTGCTTGATGATATGCTGTATAATCTGGACATACAGGACCCATAGAGAAATGACTGCTGAAATTGCATAAAGAAGGTGAGACAGTCCTTCAGGGTTCCTGCTTCATGAAAGAGTCCACCAGACATTCTACAGGACACAACAGAAAGTGACTGCCAAACTGCCAAACAGTCTTTCAGATTCCCTGCTTCATGGAAAAGTCTGCTCAATACTATGGGCCTGTAGGCTGAAGATAGATGGATGCCCCAACATTATAGAAGAACTTTGGATGACTGTCCAGGCAGTGAAATGTCACTGTCAATTCTAGAGTTTTGGAAGTTGCTTACCATGCACTTCCTGTTTACTTAGGTAATATTATATCCTTCTGGAGCTTTTGATAGAATTGAAGACAAATAGTATAGTTTTCCTTAGTTATCATAAAAGATAAGTTAGATATGAAACTTTAGACTCACAAAAATATTGTAACTATAATTCTTGCTTGATACCTGCTTTGTTAGATGTGATTTTGCTATGTTAAAGTTAAAATTTTTTTATTTAGATAGAAAATGGGAAATTTTATTGGATTCCCCTCTGCATGCTGTGAATATGTTTTATTACTATTGGTTAATAAAGATGCTACTTCAGCCTATGGCAGTGCAGAATAAGGCTAGGCAGGAAATCTGAACAGAGCTACAGAGAGTAGGTAGAGTCAGGGAGACGCCATGTAGCTGAAAAAGTGGACAGATGCCAGAACCTTACTCAGTAAACCACAGCCTCATGGCAATGCACAGAATAATAGAAATCAGTTAATTCAAGATGTAAGAGCTAGTTAGAAGTACACCTGAGTGATTGGCCAAGCAGTGTTATAATTAATATAGCTTCTTTGCGATTATTTTGGTCTGGGCAGCTGGGAAATGAACAGGCAGTCTCCCCTTACAAATGAACTTTTGCAGTCAGATGTAATCATGGTGAATTGGAGTTGTGCAACCTTTCCAGACGTGTTAGCCTGCCGTTCCCTTCTGCCAATTTCCTACTTTTATTTTTTTTTTGTCTCAAAATGGTGATGTTACATCCTTTACCAACTCTTTACCAGCATGGTTTTTAAAATATGACTTTTAAGTCAGAAAACACATAAATTGTAACTATAATGTCTAACTAAATATCACAAAGCATAAAATCTCAGCTCATGCACCCCTTCAATAAACCCTTATCAGTATCTCAGAATTCTTCACTGCCCTTGTGTCTGTGGGGGCCAAGAGTGTGTGAGTGCAAATGAGTCCGTAAGCTGTGTATGTAAAAGTGCAAATGAGCAAGAATGAGAGACAGCGTGAATATGTGTGAATGAGTGTTGAAGTGTGTAAGAGTATGTGGGTCAGTGTGAGACTATGAGGGAATATGAAAGCATTTGTGCAAGTATGAAGATGTTAAGTGTAAATATAAGGGTGTGTGAGAGTGTGTGTGCGTGTGTGTATGTGTGTGTGTGTGTGTGTGCATGTTTGTGTATGAGTGCCCATGTTTGAGTGCATATGAGAGAAAGTGTGACCGGAGCTGGAGAGATGGTTCAGTGGTTAAGAGCACTGGCTGCCCTTTCAGAGGTCCTGAGTTCGATTCTTAGCACCCACATGGCAGCTCACAACCATCTGTAGAGAAATCTGATGCCCCCTGTTGGAATGTAGGTGAAGACAGAGCACTCATACATAAAAAATACACAAATAAATAAATTTAATAATTCACATAACAGTAATAATAATAAATAATAAAAATTTAAAACTGTCGATGAGTCAGCCTAGTGAAAAAAAAGTTGACCACTGTTACTGGGGTTCAAGCATAAAATATACACACATATGCCCTCATACATAAAAAGTTAATGCATTTAAAAGTAAGTGTGACTGTGTATGTGTGTCTGTGAGCGTGTCAGTGTGTGAACACGTGACTGTGAGAATGAATGGAAGTTCTTACATGAGTGTGAGTGTGGATTTGTATAAGTGTGTGTTGAGTGTTTTAGGAAGTGTGTTGGTAGGTATGTGGGTATGTGTATATTGGTGGTTGTGAGTGTGAGACTGTGAGACCATGTTAAAATGAGTATAGTTGCATGTATAATCAGGATGGTGTGGGTGTAATGTATGATGGTGTGTGTTTGTGTGTGAGTGTACGAACTGAGTCATCTCCTCAGCCCCTTCAAAATACCTTTGAGTACCATAGCTGAGCTTACCTTTCTTCGGCTCTACCCAGTAATTCTACATGACTACTGTTTAACATATCTGATTCAACAATACTACTGAACATGCCAATAGTTCATGCATTTTGAAAGATTATTCTAAAACATCTAAGATGCTCTGAAGAACCCCAGTAAAAGTGGTTCACTTTCTCTCTTCATTTGTCTGACTCATTGAGAGTTTAAATTTTTTTTATTATTTCTAGTGAGTATGCACGTGCATATGTGCATTCACACAGTTTGCGTGTTTGAATGTGAGTGCACACATGTACTCAAGTCATCAGGCTTTTGTGACAAGCACTTTACCTGCTGGATTGGCTCTCTAGTTCTTCTGTATTTTTAGATCCTGCTATTGAAGTAAGTCAGAATGTACATGAGGAACCCAGATGTAGATGTTTCTTAGCTAAGTGTCCCTGTATAACACTTCAATGGAAAACAGAATATTATCAGCAACCATAATGACCCATTTTTTTCAAACTTGTAGTTATTGACTGATCCAAGGGTAATTATTATTCTTATTTCTAAAACTGTAGACTAATTTGGCCCACTTCTGTATTTGGTAGAAATGGTATACCATTGAATGTCCTTTTTGGTCTAGCTTTTTTTCTTATAATATGTGTTTTATGTGTAGAATGCACACTCTTATTGGTAGTTGGTTTATTATTTGAATTTGTTTGCTGTTTGAATGCACTGTGCTTTATGTAGTCACTTTTCTACAGTTGGGCATTGCCAGTGTGGGACTACGAGATACAAAGACATTTGGTAGAGATAACCATTCTAGGTTTTCCTGATCTGGGGGAGTTTAATGCTGTTTCATAGCAGGTTTATTTTTCATGATACAATTGAGTATTTATGTTTCTTGGCTTTTAAGGTATCTATTTTTATGTCATACCTATTCAAAAATTTGGGCTAGCCGCCTTTTTCTTTGATTTGTGTGAGTTCTTTACACAGACTAATGAGTATTGTTGTAGGAATGAGGGATGATATTCACTAATAGAGATGCAGACATACACATTTATTCACACACTCTGTGTTCTCTTACTAGTCTGTATCTGTACAAACATTTCACTTGTTGGTAAGTTGATGAAGTAGTTAGTTAATTTCATTTTCTCAGTGTTTCCTTTGAGACTGGTGCTTTAGGGACTGAGGAAATTGCTCAGCAGTGCAAGGTCACTACTTCTTGCACAGAGATCCTGATTGGGGTTTCCAGCACCATATATGGTGTCTCACAACTGCCTGTAGCTCAGCTCCAAGGGATCCAATCCTCTCTTCTCACCCACGCACACTTAATATAGACTCACACAATCACACACACACACACACACACACACACATACACATTTTAAAAAAGAGATTGCTGTTTGCTGAAAGTCATGAAGCGCTTTGCTTATGTGACCCTTTAGAAGCTCCATGATCCACTTTTCAAGTTGACTTGGAACAAAAAGAGAATCAATTTGTGTTTGTTGTGGGAGGTAGATGTCAAATGTCATTCTGCCCACATGCATGCATGGATGACACTTACTATTTGGGGAGAGATGGCATATCAGCCCCTGAAGCATAGTGCCCCTCTTATTAAAACTAATGAGTCCTTGTATATGTGATACATACATACTATACTGGCTTGGTTTTGTTAGGCATGATTATGATTATTATTTCTACAAAAAGTCTTAATATCTGATATATAAATACTCTTTATTCACTTGTCTCATTTTCCAGAGTGTTTATAACAATACTTCATGCTTTAATGATTTCCATATAAACTTCAGTGTTGGTATCTAGATCCTTTGTGGATCTCTTCGCTTATCTGTATTCCCTGCATTTATGTTTTGTCAAAATAATTCAGTGGCCTTCTATTGTCAGAGAAAAAGTCCAACTTTCCTTTTTTATTTTTATTAAGCTCTACATTTTTCTCTACTCCCCTCCCTGACTCTCTCCTCCCCTTCAGCCCTCTCCCAAGATAGCCATGTTCCCAATTTACTCAGGAGATCTTGTCTTTTTCTACTCCCCATGTAGATTAGATCCATGTAAGTCTCTCTTAGAGTCCTCATTGTTGTGTAGGTTCTCTGGGATTGTGATTTGTAGGCCGGTTTTCTTTTGCTTTATGTTTAAAAACCACTTATGAGTGAATACATGTAATAATTGTCTTTCTAGGTCTGGGTTACTTCACTCAAAATGATGTTTTCTAGTTTTATCTATTTGCCAGCAAATGTCAAGGTGTTGTTATTTTTTCTACTGTGTAGTACTCCATTGTGTAAATGTACCACATTTTCCTTATCCATTCTTTGTTCGAGGGGCATTTAGGTTGTTTTCAGGTTCTGACCATGACAAACAGTGTTGCTATGAACATAATTGAGCACACGTCCTTGTGGCATAGTTGAGCATCTTTTGGATATATACCAAAAGACAGTATTTCTGGGTCTTGAGGAAGGTCATTTCCTAATTTTCTAAGAAATCATCACACTGATATCCAAAGGGATGGTTCAACATATAAAAATCTGAAACTAAAAAATAAAAGCCCCATGATCATCTCATTAGATGCTGAAAAAGCTTTTGACAAAATACAACATCCCTTCATGATAAAGGTCTTGGAGAGAGCAGGGATACAAGGAACATACCTAAAATAATGAAGGCAATATACAGCAAGTCAACGCCAACATCAAACTAAATGGAGAGAAACTCACAGTGATCCCAATGAAATCAGGAACAAGACAAAGTTGTCCACTCTCTCCATATCTAATCAATATAGTTCTTGAGGTCCTAGCTAGAGTAATAAGTCAACAGAAGGAGATCAAGGGGATAGAAATCGGAAAAAAGTTCAATTTTTTAAAAAGGTGTATATGTATGTGTGTGATACTATATGAGTATTTGGCATCAATGGTATCTGATCTCCCGAGCCTGGAGTTCCAGTGGTTGTGAATTCCAGAAACCAAACCCAAGCCCTCTGCAATAGCTGTAAGTGCTCTTAACTGCTGAACTACCTCTAAAATTTGTAGGCAGCATGAGCATTTATTTTACTTCTATTTGTATGTTTCTTGGATGTTCAGATAGTTGCAATCATAATATACTGATGCATAGCTTGTGAACATTCAGAAATTATACTTTTTGATCTCCAAGCTAAATTTGTTTTTCACTAAAAACAATGCTATTTTTGTCCCTTGACTGACCTCTTCTCATTGCTTACAAACCCTTCTGTTTCCGTGTGCATCCTGTCACGGCCAAATAGCTTATCAGACAGTTGTACACTCATTGCTGTGACTGCCGGCCCTCTTCTTGGGCCCCTCATCCAATTCCCTTATGAGAGTGTACAACTCCTGGCACTGTGAAAATATGTAATCATATGTAAAATATATGACTTAGTTCTTCTTTCCTTGCAGAATCTGAGTTTCTACCCTTAGGATCACGTCTCTGCCCCTCATCTCCACCTTGGAATTGACCTCACTCTCTCAATGCTTTTTCAAACCACGCTGCATAGTCTCTCATTTATGCAAAGTATTCAGATCACTCAACACTGACAGCAGCCTTCAAGCTAAATGGCTCTTTCCCCAGATACTGACCCCTGGAGGTCAGCTTTGTCTGTTTGAGGGAGCTGTTTCTAATCTTGTTTCAAGAATGATGTTATACTAACATCCCTGGGCTTCTGAAGCCCAGATGGAATTTTCTCCTTTGGAAATGACTCCCTCCTTTCAGTCTTCTCATGGGCTTTTCATCTTAGATACACATAACCCAGCCTAAGTCAGCTGCCCTTGCAAAGCAACGTAGGCTGTTGGTACAAGCAAAAGCTCTTCATTAGCTTTGTGGCTTTGAATATTTGTGTATGCGGAGGAGATACTTTAAGCAGTTCATGTCTGTGTGCCCATGTGAATGTATGAACATGAGTGCGGGTGCCTGTGGAGGTCAGAACAGGGTGTCAGAGTTCCAGGAGCTGGAGTTACCAGTGCTTGTGAGCTGCCAAGTATGGATGCTGAGAATTCAACCCGGGGTCCTCTGGAAGAGCAGCAAGTGCTTTTAACCATGGAGTCATTTTTCTGGCCACATCAAGCAATGTGTTTCTTTTTAGATAGAGTCTTGTTATAGAACCTAGGCTGGTCTTACACTCATCCACTTCCTTCCTCCCTCATCCTGTAAGTGACAGCATCACAGGCCTCTCTGCCTTAGTAGTTAGTGTACTTTTGAATGCAAATAAAATGACCAACTTAGTCTCATACTCTTCCCACATCTAAATGGCATCGACGTGCTTAAGTGTCTCTCCAAATCATGCAGGCTATAAATACAGTATTTTATTCGTGCTGGTGGGCTGAACTGAAATCCTACATAGGGGGTGGGGGGAGCTACTTTGAATCAAAGAAAATGTGATTTGATTCTTTCTGTGGGGTCATGTCTATCGGTGTAAGGAAATAACGAATATTCTGTGTCAATCTGAGCATGTACACTGAGGACGCAACACATTGCAACACAGCAAGAAGCAATTGTTTCTTGTTGTCTGACTGGATTCTCCCCCCCCCCCAAAAAAAGTGCTGCATTGGAATGTTTGCTTCGGAATGGTTGTTCTGCTTAAACGAGGAGAGACTTCCAGTTAAAACATTTAATTAGTTCCCAATTTAGACAGCCAGACTGATCAGTCGGGCTGTGTTCTGGAGCCTGAGTTTGTACATTCCTTAGGACTGGTAAATGAGGTTTGCCCAGCGGATGTGGTCGACAGTGAATAGTTTGTCTGCAGTGCACACCAGCGAGCAGGCGTTTCTTCAGTTCCATGGAGCTAGAAAGGGGTTAGGGCAATGTGAGCACTGTAACCGTAGCGCTTTCTGTCTTTCCTCAGCCACGAGTCATGGTGCTTTGGTCTTTAAAAGTCAGAAACCAAGAGAGATACAGGGAACCGAAGTGAGCAGAAGTTAGATTTAGGTTAATAAAAATCATTCTCATTTTCAAGTTAATCATAATGGGGACTATGACCTTAGACATACTGGACAGTCAGGACATGCTTCAGTTAATACTGTGCAGATAAATTGCTATACTAAACTGTAGGTCTTATAGCTCTGAAAATAAAACTCCAGTCTTCAATCAGGCTAAACTTCTGTTTTATTTCCGTCTCATGAGTCAAACCTCCTTCATTTACTTGAACATGATAGGAATCTTTTGCCCAAATGCTATACTGTTGTTAAAAAGTAGTCTGATGAGTTTACAACACTTTTCTAGAGAAGGCTGCCCAAGTCCCTTCAGCCAGGGACTCTAGAGGAAAATGGATACTGGCTAATCCTTTCCATAAGACTCTGTCTCCTTCATAGAACTCCAACTTTCCCTGCCAGTTCTCCAGTCCTGGTATCTTAGGGACTGAAAGTGGTAAACTTTTAGTACCCAAAAGTTTGTAGGTACTGGTGTTGTTCCTGCCATTTCTCACAGCCATATTTTCAGCTTTTCACTATGTCCTCACTCAGTACTCATCACTATAATAATAATATAAGTGTTATTTCTTCCAAAAGACGTCTCTAAAGTTCCAGCTGGGCTAATGGCCTTTCATCCGAGTTCCCTGTATTAGCATGGTCAACACAGTGCCTGATGTAGCTGACTCTATGAACACATAATGTCACAGCCTAGGCATTTATCTTCACTGTGTCTCGGCTTGTGAGAAAGACACACATGAGATAAGGGACTCTCTTGTTTGTATGAGTCATATTTATATTCTCAGAGTCCAGCCAGAACCCTGCACAGAATACAAAAAAAATGTTTAATGACAATATGATAACAGAACTGGTGGGAAGCTTTCTTCTTATCTTGAAAACAGCTAGAGTTGGGCTTTATGCAAGGGGCAATGCAATTGCTTTGAAGTATTTCCCCATGTCAGAATTCCCCATGAAGCTGAAGCCAAGAGTTGACAGATGAAGTTGAGTTGCCGTGGAATGCTGGAGTGTAGCTCTTCAGTCTTTCTGCCTGGGGTCATTCAGCTGGGGAGAGAGAAAGAACTGAGGCCCAAAGGATTTCCTGCTGATAGGTGCAAGTGCTACCTTGAAACCAATTGGTTTCTGACTTAGTGATCTGATAAAGCATCAGAGTGTGGTGAGATTTTCATTGGCTCTGATAAGATCAAATGATGTGGGAGTGTCATATATCAATCTGTTGATTTCATTGGCTGAGCAATAAAGAAACTGCTGGCCCTGATAGGTTAAAAGATAGGTGGGCAGAATAAACAGGATAGGATGCTGGGCGGAAGAGGAAGTGAGGTCAGACTCTGCTCTGCTTCCGGAGAGAGAGCCGACAGCTCGGGAGCAGAGACGCCATGCTCAGCCCTCCCAGGTAGACACAACGATGGATGGAGGCTAGAATCTTCCCGGTAAGCGCACCTTGGGGTGCTTACACACAATATTAGAAATGGGCTAGTCCAGGTGCGAGAATTAGCCTGTAAGGGCTAGAGTTCATGGGCCAAGCAGTTCTTAAATGAATACAGTTTGTGTGTTGTTATTTCGGGCATGAGCTAGCCAAGTGGCTGGGGTGTTGGGGACGCAGCCCCGCCACCGCTCTTATTTCAACAATCAAAGATCTATGGGAAAGAATCAGAACAAAAATCAAAAGTAAAAAGGCCATTCATTGAAAGGTATTTCCTTTGCTGAGTCCATGATTCTAGCGCATATAAAAAAATGCAAGGAAGATTAGAAAAAATACACAAAGACTAAGTGGTTAAATAACTACTTATTAAGTGATGGTTTTAATTTTGTAAAATAAGCCATGTGAGTTTTAAAATTTTAATTAATTAAAATATAGTTATATCGTTCCTTCTCCTCTGTCCTATCTCTTCCGTGATCCCTCTCAAATTCATGATCTCTTCTTCTTTTACTGTTGTTGGTACATATGTGTATAAGAATACATATATAAGTATAACTGACTGAGTCTGTTCTTTGTCACCCTCATGTGTATTTTAGAGATGTAGAAGGACTAGAAACAAGGGCTGGCCACTTGGTATTGAATAACCAATCAGAAAGCCTCATCTCTGGGGAGGACTAATTCTCCCTCTCTAGGTAGCTGCTAATTGTTCATAGCTGTTTATTGGAGGATGAAGCCCTGTGAGATTTTCCCCATTGACCTTGCAATGTCAACTGATGCAAGAATTAAGTAGATTTTGTTTAGGCAGCCACACTGTTGTGATTTCATTGGTGTAGCTCTCATGTCATAGCTAGAAGGTGCCATCTCACAGCAGACTTGCCGTTTCTCTGGACCTTAAAATTACTCCTCTGTACTCCCTCTTCCACATTCCCTGAAACTTAGGTGCAGAAGTTGTCTTGTATGTATATTCACTGAGGCTGAACATCCCACAGTTAGGCTTTTTTTTTTTTTTTTTTTTTTTTTTTTGCATTTTGACTAGTTAGGACTTCTGTAATTGTCTGCTGCTGAAAATATAAAAATTTAAAAGGTTTTTTTTTGATGAGAAGTGAAAGCCATGGTTAATCTGTAGGCAAGAAGACAAGTATTTAGACTGCAGTTATACTGGTTTAGGAAGGTGGCAAAAGTAGGTCCAACTGTATGATCAATACATAACCTCACTAGCTACATGTAGTAGGCTTGGTTGATAACAGCATGAATGATTTCTTTCCTGTTAAATGGGCCTTGAATCCAATTAGACAGTTGGTGGTTACTGCCAAGATGTAAGCAGCACTATTGCACCTTCAAGGAGATCTTGCCATTTTGGTCATTGTGGTTCACGGGCATCACGGTTGGGTAGGAGTGGAGGTTGCTTTCCTCCTTTAGCAGCTTGCATACCTGTTCCAAGTACTAGAAAAGCTAGCTCTTAGGGAGGGAGTTTTAGAGACATTTGGAACTCACATCTCCCAAGTCCAACATTAGTGATGTCTTCAATAAAACACTTACCTTCAACCTCAGGGAGGCAACAGCCATAGGCTATGTTGTTTTGAGAATCTCTTGGACCACCCTGGTCAAAAGGAGGTTTTAACTGGAATGAATACTCCAGCTGAGAGTAAAAGATAACATTCTTCAGAATCTTCTTGAGGTATTTTAGCCACTGTTTCAGAAATTAAATGAATGAAAATGAGAAGGTTTTATCTAAGAGAACCTCATACCTCTGAAAATGCATACATATATTTTCAAGTTCTTTGGAAATGTGCTTCTTTGTTCTCAGTCATTCTGTCAAACAGTAAGAATTTTGTTCTTTGGATTTTAGTATCACTCTTATCAGATATCCAAAAGAGCCTGGAATTTTTTTTTCACAGACAAGAATTGTGGTGGGGGAGAGGAACTGTTAAATCCAAAAGCAAAGTAGTCTGCAAAGAGGCAAAGCACAGACACTTCTGAAGAGTAAGCTTACAGGAAAGCCTAGAACATGAGAAGGTTAAGTCAGTAAGGGTACGTGTTACAGGTCACATGAGGGGCTGCTTGTCGGGGTTTCTGTCCTGCCCAGTTCCCGCAGCCATTTAGCCCCCAAAGAAAACCACACAGAGGTATCCATAAGATTATAAACTTGTTTTAAATAAACGCTGATTGGCCAGAATACAGACAATTCTCCCGCACCACTGGCCTTCTACTGTGTAGGAGAAAGGACCAAGCTGTTTGTCACATTCTAGCTATCTTGATTTTCTAGTGCTTGTGATGGGTGTCACTAATCTGAAACAGGCAATCTTGGGTTTCTTCCTTCCATGGGAAGCACACTTATTCAGGAAGTAGGAATCTCCTTTCAGAAGCTAGAAGATAGATATATAACTATCCAGGTCTACTTGAGCCACACAGAAAAAAAAAAAAAAGATTTGCTGGAGTCAGTAATTGCAAGCTTCAAAGAACCTGCTAAATCACAGAATTATACCATGAATCCCTAGTTGTGAATCATGCTTCAATAATTTGCACTCACATTATATTTTAATGTATACAAGCTCAAAAATAAAACATGCAAATAGAATATTAATTGACCTCCAATAACTTGCATTATTTTCTTAGGTTAATATTATGATAAATTTATTCTAATACACTTACCTACTGTTCACACAAAATTGAAGAGGTGATTGCATATTGTCCATTCCTTTTGAGAAATGAACATAGTTTCAAAAACTTATGTAAAATATACAATTTAAATGTATATATAGTAAAAGTAAACACATTACCTTCCCTCATCTTGGTAAACATTGCTAATGTTATGTTTAAATTATAAACTTTTTAAAGAACACAAGCAAAAAATGATGTTTTAAAATTTTACTAAGTTTAGCAATGTCTCAAGGTGGGAGCTTTGTTTACTTTCATCATAATTTCACTTTCTCTTTAATTGTATCACTGGTACCCAAAGCTTTAGCTGTTGTTCGGGTAATAATAGAATCACTTCAATGCATTTTTGAGATGATGTCTAGGAAAAAGAGAAGCTAGTTGAGTCTTACCAGTAACAACAACAACAACAAGATAAAATAGATAAAATTCATTGCCTTACCAAGCGTCTAGTGGTATCTATACTTGGCCTGTTGTTTGTTCCCTATCTGGGATGAGTAGGTTTTTTGTTGATGTCTCCCCAGAAATAGTGTCACACAATCCTACCAGACGGCTAGACTGAAGCTTAGACAGGGACAACACGCAGACGGTCTATTTCTTTGAGCTCAGTGTACATTCTTGCTTATTACCTAAAGGAACTGACTTAAGCATCATGCATGGAGCAAGAACACAAATAGACCTCGCAGAGCAAAAGAAATGGAGACTGCAGTTCAGGGAGACAGATATCTAGAGAGGAAGGACAGTGATTTGACAGAAGGACCTTAGTCTTTTTACAAGGGATCCTTTGAGCTGCTTCTGAATATTAAGTCGTGTACAGGAAAACCCCACAAGTGTGGGTAGAGAACAAGCAGATGGCAGGGCAGCTGCAAGCTGGTCAACTCTTGGAGCTCACATACAGTTCGTTGTGGTTCATCCTTAAGTCTCCAAAGCAAGCACAGCCAGCTAGTGTAGCCCTGCCTTCAAAGGTCTTCTGTTAATAGCCACCATGGGTCACTTCTCCAGGCTAAAGACTGTGTTCTAAGCTCTTGAAAATGACAACAACCTTCTTTGTATCTGTGCCATCTAAGCTCACCCCGCCTCTCCCCTTTGAGTCTTAATGAGGAAAAGTAAAGATGGCAAGCTGAGCTGGGTTTCCTGGTCAACCCTACACTTGCTTAAAGGATCTGGGAAAAGGCAAACTCCCGAGGTTTTGTTTATACTTGGATCTACAGGACGATGTGAGCACCTCCCCCAAGCTTGTCTAATCCTGGCCCTTGCTGAGAGCCACGTGCAGGGTTATCCAACTGGGGAGAATAAACAACCACTCAAGGCCTCTGGCTTTCTGTGTGTGTGAGTCACGGAGGGGTGCCTGTTGGAGTGTTAAGAAAGATAAACACATGGCAGCTCGCTAAAGCTTGTTTCTGGAAGCTTCACAGGAGAGAACACATAGCCATTGTTCAATGCCTGTAAAGTGTTATGCGTCTGGACTGGGCAGTGCGTGCTTAGCAAAGACTGTTCTTGATGGATCAGAAACAGAAAATGCCTGTAATTAAACTGAAGTAAACTAGGGGTGACAGGATGTTTGGGGGGGGTGGCTGAAAAGACAGAGAGGACTGAGAGCGAGGAAATGGGTCAATATCAAGGAGGTGCCACATTCAATTAAATCAGAAACTCTCATAAGAAAGGAAAACAACACTGAAGAAAATTTCTCCTGCCATATAATGTGGGATTCCCCTCTGTATTCTGTGATTACCATTAATGAATAAAGAAACTGCTTTGGGCCTATAACAGGGCAGAACTTAGCTAGGTGGGGAAAACTAAACTGAATACTGGGAGGAAGAAGGCGGAGTCAAGAAGAAGCCATGGAGGTGCCACTGGAGACAGACACGCTGAAACTTTGCTGGTAGGCCATGATCTTGTGGTGATGCACAGATTAATAGAGATGGGTTAAATTAAGATGTAAGAGTTAGCCAATAAGAGCCTAGAGCTAATGGGCCAAGTAGTAATTTAAATAATATGGTATTATTTCTGGAGTCTGGGCAGCCAGGAAACAAACAAGTGGCCTCCCTACATCAGCTATAATCTTAATCATATCCAAGAAACAGAAAATATTGGTTGAGGGCAAACATGACTATATTCTCATGCATCCATGCCTACCTTGATAGGAAAGATAATATATAGAGTTATGCAACAGTTCTCAGTCTGCTGAGCACTATAAAAGCATTTTTTTCTATGGAGGCTTGCTCATGCCTTGAGCCTTTTGGATTCTGCGCATTTATCACAACACTTAAGAAATAATGTAGACCTTCATCCGACTTTACATGAAATGAAGAACAGTGACAGCCATTGACTGGGCATATTAAAAATACATGACAAATAATCACACACTGAAGAACTTGTGGGTCCCCTCCCTATGGATTTAATATTCAGCACCAACTCTCTTTAGACCAGCACTGTTCAAGCTTCAGGGTAATGTCTGTCACATACCCTGTGCCCCAGAAAGAAAAGCAATGTGTCTGCATCACTGCCGCTATTGAAGAGACAAACTGCTTTAGAGTGGAGACAGGATTTGACCGGCCTTAGGGAAGAGACGAAAAAAAATGTGTCCAGTGACTTCAGATTCCTCCTCTCAGATACTATAAATATAATACATTCTTTCCTAATAATAAGATAGTGTTTCTTTTCAGCATTCAGAGAACTTCTTTCTTAGGATTTCAAGATGGTCATCCAAAACTATTGAGATAGCACAACAGTTGTCATGGTGACTATAGAGCATTCTGCATATTAAAAATTGTATTACTCTTAATTCTTGTCTCTTTGACTATTAGTCACCCAAATGTCATGTGCCTTGAAGGGAACATTCGGATATTATAAAAATGAATGCACCTGTCTGTATAGTTTGCCGGCATAAAGTCCTATGAAGCCTATAGATTTATGTGTATCTATTTTTTTCATTTTGAAAGTATGTATGCCAAGGTAAGAAAATAAAATATGCATTTTTATGGGGTGCTAGGATAATTTTAAGTTTAAAGAGTAAGACATATGATATACTGACCTCAAATTAACTCTTTTTATTGAGCTGTGCACCCTGGCCCATCCCCTGCACAAGATGGTTCTGTCCAAGTCACCAGTATTTAGTAACTTAGGTCACTAGGACTGGGATTCGGCAGGAAAGCAAATGGTGTTCTCCTAACCTGACAGTGTTTTACTTCCTCACCCATAAAGCACTGCTCAATGCCATGTGCCCTGGTGATGTGGTTTCCTTTCTGAAAAAAAGATCAGTTTCTTAGAAAACACAGTCATTTCTATGGTCTGTCTCTAACAATTTTATTACTGTGCAGAATAGATAGAAGAATATCCTGCCTTGGAGAACAAAAGGTTCAAAAGAAATGATCATATTTTAAATGTCACTCATTACCATGTGTCACCTTTAGTACTAACTCCACGACTCTCTGAGCAGAAATCTCAAGAAATGTTGCTTTACTGTTTTATGAGTTGCATTTGGGTATAAGAAAATAGGGTGTGAAGTAAGCCTTACTCATGCATAAGACATACACATGTATAATTAAATATATACATTTATAATAAAATTATATTCATAAGGAAACTAAGGTGAAGAGGAAGAAAAAATGTTAAGCCTGTGTTGGGTGCTGGTATTTGTACCTAGATACTTTTTCCTTGTAATCTTAAGTCATTTATACTTCTAGGCAACTTGCCTTCCCTTTAGTAGGGAGGATATGACGCCTTGTCCCCAAAAGCAAATGACAAAGATAGTACTTCCCACTGAGGAGGATCCAGCTGCCAAGCTTGTGAATTCCTGACTCTCGCTATTTCTCCTTTTGCTCATGAGATCATAAGATCTGGGAATGAGTTGTCCAGGGGTTATGTTATGGCATCTCCACTAAGGGTATCCAACTCAGGCTCCCTGACATACAAGATTCTCTGGAGCTACCCCACTTCTCATTCTTATTTTTAGCTACATCTCAGCTTGTCTTGAAAAAGAGACTATGTCTTTTCTTCTAAGGAAAAGTTAAGGATTCAAAGAGTGCTTTCTGCCTAAATTGGATCAATCTGGCCCTTCAATCGTCACTTGGAGATGCTACTGCTGTGGACTCTTTGCTCATTCCTAACATGCTTAGATGACTTAGGATAAATCATTTGGGTAATAATATCTAAACTTTAAGAAAGAATGTAATGTTTGACTGAAATTGTGCCCAATCTTCAAAAGTATAAGTAAAACGTAGTGTTAGTTACATGATGGAGTGGGACTTTTGATAGACTTAATATTCCAGTTACTCATATTCATAATGGTTATGAAAAGTAATTTTAACTTAGCTTTATTTTAACAAAACATTGGCAGACATTAACATCATCAAGAGATAATTACGGATAATTTTTCCACAAGTGTTGAAAAACCAGACTAGAATGTCCAAGACAGCATCCTCTGCATAACAGAGAATACTATCTCTTGGCCTCATTATTTTTTTCTTACTTTTTTATTTTTTAAAACACTTTGGTTTAATAACTACATCCTAAAGCTGGAGAAATGGCTCAGTGATTAAAAACATGACTTGCTGCTCTTGCAGAGTACCCAAGTTCAGTTCCCAGCACCCACATTGTGGCTCACAAACATCTGTAACTCTTTTTCCAGGGGATCAGATGCCTGCTGTGGGACAATGGTCTTGTTCCTTGTAAAGATTTGACACTTGTATTGGTTTAGTAAAACACTGATTAGCAAATAGCCAGGCAGGAAATATAGGAAGGGCGTACAGGCAGGAAGTATAGGTAGGGTGACCAAAATAGGAGAATTCTGGGAAGAGGAAAGGCCCAGTCTACAGTCATCACCCAGATGCAGAGGAAGCAAGATGAGAATGTCTCTCTGACAAAAGTACCAAGCCATGGGGCTAACACAGACAAGAATTATGAGTTATGATGTTAGAGTTGATAAGAAGCCTGAGCTAATAGGTCAACCAGATTATAATTGATGTAGGCCTCTGTGTGCTTCTTTGGTACTGAATGGCTGTGGGAACTGGCAGGACAGAAATGCTGTCAATAGATGTCCTCTTCTACCTTGTCGTGGGAACTACACTCAAATGGTGCACTTTCATATATGCAAGCAAAACACTCATACATATAAAATAAAAATAAAATCTCCCCAGAAACATAAAAGCTCTGTTCTATAAGCTTAAATGATCTTTAAAAGTATTTACTCATTGCTGTTCTTTTTGCATAAAGTTGCAGTCAAGAGCTAGAAATACAGCTCAGTTGACAGAGTGCCTCACATAGACACAGCCCTCGCTCTGGGTTCTGGCCCTGTATAAACTGGGCAGAGTGATGCATGCCTGAAACCCCAGCACTCAGGAGGTAGGACCAGAAGTTCAAGGTCATTTTGGGAGTACACATTGAAGTTAAGCTATGTCACATGAAACCTTGTCCAAGGTCAAATCTGGGATCGTTGTAATATTAATCTCAACTCATTTGGGCCACTATAACACATCATACAGAGGATAATTGATAAATAATAAAAGTTAATTTTGTAGTTCAGAGGCTGGGAAGGTCATAATCAAGTGTCCCGTTTCCTATTTCTCTTGGGCTATCACATACAGTCCTTTTTAGCACGCATATGCACACATTTTTCTTTTTACCATGATTTTCTTTGTCAATCTACTGAAGTTTTCCCCAATTAAAATCTGGGTATTTATTTCAGAGAAAAACTCTCATTTCTTTAGCCAATAAAAATCCACATGGTTTCTTTTATGTGTTTGATTCTTGGGCTCTTCCCCCAAGTTCACATCTCAATTCCTTCTATTTTCATCCCTTTTATCAATGGTGATCAATACGCCTCTACCCATGACATGGTTATTGTTGTCAAGCGCATCAATTTGTTTGACCACCCAACTATCTCAGCTGTTTTAATCATTATCCACTACTAATCATGTCATACTTGGCAAACCAGCCCTGGGAAGCTCTTCGTTTACATTCCACTATCCTCATCTTAGCATTAGTCAAAGAGGGTGATGAGATACATGTGAGCCAGAAGACCATGAAATCATGTTATTAAGAACACTAGGAAAAGAAATTCCACCACGTTCTCTCTCTCATTAAGTTTACATAGGAGGTCATGTCTTGAGTACTTTGAAGGATCCCTAGCAGACTGATGAAATAAGTGTTGAGTCATAAAGCTAAGGAAAACATTACACACATAATCACCCCACAAGCTTGAATGTCTGATGCAAAGAGCCAAGGTCACAAACCTAACAACACTGACCTTGCTAACTCAGCAGAGCGTCAGATCCAGGGCCATCTACAGGCTGGACATGGCCAGCAGTGCTATCTGCTTGGCTTCAATACCTGGTGTTAATATTTGTGTGTCAGAACTTGTAATATTAGCTGAATTTGGTATTAACAATTTAATATCCCCATTCTCCTGAGAAATCACATTGGGTAGCACTACAGCTCTGTTCCCAGTTGCAGCAGCCAGCATAGAGAAACATTTGCCCTCCTGTGGGCCAAGGTGCACTGGGTCACCTTAATCCTTGCTAGGGCTCAATGTTTCATGAGTCAAGGTGAAATGTCAATCAAAGTCTCTAAGAGTAACAGTTAGTTTTTATCTCCTGGGACTGAGATATAACCTAATGAATCTAGATGGTTCATTTGTCAAAGTGTTCTCTGTGTAGGCCTGAGGACCTGACTTAGAATATACATAAAAAGTCAGATGGAATGGTGCCCTCCTATGGTCCTAATGCTGGGCAGACAGAGACGAAAGGATCCTGGGAACTTACTGGCCTGCTAGTCTAGCCTGTCTAGGAGCTTCTCATTTAGTGGGGCCCGTGCATTAAAAATAAAATGGAGAGTAACAGAGGAGGACACCAGACATTGATCTCTATATGTACACACATAAACACACACACACACACACACACACACAAATAACTTTTTTTTTCTGTAACTGTTCTCTTTTAAAAAGTGATATCGCAAATGATTAACCGAGGGGATTATGTCTTTAAAAGGGACTCTTCTTATGCATTTCACATGTGAGTGTGGAGGCTCCATCTGCAGCCTCTTCTCTGGTGCATTCCTCATGAGCCCTCACGGGTCCAGACGCGCTAGTTTGAGATGAACATCTTCTACCATAGAGAAAAGTAGAGCTGGGCTGTGGATGAAACTCAAAAGCACAGCATGTGCTTGGCATATGGCAGGCACTCACCTGAAGCACTCACAGGCTTAAGAAAGCAAGCAAGCAAACAAAAACAATGAAGGGCTGAAAAGACCTTAGAGAACTAACTTCCAAGGTGGAGTGGCTTGCCACAAGAAGTACTTAAAGGTAAGCTCTTCAGCTGTGCTGGGTGACACGTGCCTCTAGCCCAAAGCTGGAGTAGATGAGACAGAGAGATGGAGACTTAGAGACCTGTCTGGTCTGTATAGTGGGGTCTAAGCCAGCCTGGGCAATAGAGGAAGACCATGTATCAAGTGTGACAATAACTACAATAACAACAGTACTAATATGAACTACTCATGCTTAAAAAGAAGAACGTGAGAATTAATTATTTATTTATTAGATACCCTCATATGTCCCAGGCAGGCATCAGACTCACTATGAAATCCAGGATGACCTTGAAATTCTAATCCTCTTGCCTCCTGTTAGGATGACAGGTGTGTGTATCCCTGTGTCTGTTTCATACCCTATCACAGATGGGGCCCAAGGCTTCATATGTAGTAGGCAAGTGATCTACCAAGCAAACTATATCCCTAGCCCCTCGTATCCTCTCCTTTATTTCTTAAAAAATCATTTGTATTTAATTTTTAGTTTGTGTGTGTTTGTACATGGGCATGTTCACACCACAGCATATGTGTGGATGTCAGTAGAACTTGTGAAAGTCTTTCCTCTACACCATGGGAGCTCTGGGGAGGGGAGTGGTCACACTTGAGTGCTTGGACCAAGAAGCGGGCTTCTTTACTTGCTGACCGTCTGTCTCACTGTCCCCAATTTCGTGCATATAAATTTTACAATTTTAAAACAAAATTAAAATGTAGTAATTCTGAACTATAACATAAACATATTTGGAAGGCTGCTCTAATTTGAGAGCATGAAGCGCATGATAAACAACAGCAGGAATCCAGTCTTGGGAACCTAAAGCGACTTGGGCAACCTGCACCTGCATTTTATAGAGGAAGCTTTTGAAGCCACTGTACCCTGGCCTTCCCAGTTGGAGACTATAACGGACTAGTTAAAGGAACACAGTGGTTTTAAATCCTATTTCAAGAGCTTTCGAGAGCGGGAGACCGACACAAGGACAATTCCTCTGAAATAGCTGGTAACACACGCACACACAAATTGTCAGACTTTGTCCTGTAGCAATGCACAGATTTCCACTCGTGGGGCACCAACAATTCCCTTTCTTGAGAACCATGGCGTCCGATCAAGGCCTCCATTGCCAGAAGCTGCCTGCTGTGGCCACATTCTCATTGGCCAGCTCCCCTTGGCCTGCATCTGCCTTCTTTTCCTGTGGAAATAAAACATACAAGCAAGGAGAAAGGACATATTTGGTAATGTTACGCTCCTCAGCTTCCTCCTTGGGGCCGCCTCAGCTGCAAAATGTCAAGGGAAAAAATATCACTCCAACTTGGAATGAATTCCAGACAGACCCTGATGCCTGCAAAGTTGTCAGAGGGAGCCAAGTCCAGGGAAGCCAAAGATGAAGAAGGTTCATTATTCGACTTGAAGAGACGTTCACATAATCAGACACTCTGGTATTTATGATTTCCCCCGTTTCAGATGGTCTGCAGCTCACAAGGTTCCCCTCCCTTTACCACCAATCCTGAACTTCCTTTTAAATGAAGCCGCAATGGTTATAAAAAGACTCTCCCCATTACTTGCAAGCCGCAAGCACTCCAGGAGACACTGCCTTCATACAGGCTCCTTAGGGCTCCAGAGCGGCCCCTCCTGATTATTAGTCTGGAGAGGGCGGGCCAGGAAGTCAGACACACTTCACCTTGACCATGCCACCCGAGTCCTCATCTGGTTCTCGTGTCTGTGCCAAAGCCTGCTGCCACTCACAGCATTCGCTGTGAAGGTCTTTACTGAAAAGCACTTCTTTCTTTCCTTTTCATAGGGAGGCATGGGCTCTCCGTTGTTCCGGACCCTGCCAGTTGGAGAGTAGTTCCTGAGGTTTAGTTTGGGGAGGGATTTTCTTCTTTCTCGGGACACTCAGTGCCTTTTCTCTTTTCATCCTTGGCCCCATGCTGGCAGAAAAGAAAGGAAGCTGAATTTGTGATCCAAACTTTATTAAATTGCTACGTACACATTTCCTCCCATTCCTTGGTCTTCGTTTCTAAACGCTGTGGTATTTGTTTGTCCTTGCTCACCCTAAGTCCTTATTTGGATTCTTCAAGAAGCTTGAGAGTGTCCAAGGATCTGTTTTAGCAACTGGTGGAAGTGTCCACAGGAGGAATGGGATGTTCTGTCTTCACCTGTGGTCTCCATGAATACGGGTCTTTTTCTCTTGCCTTGCAGCGCCCAGTGTCTCTCTGCTGGTTTTGCTCAACAGTCTCCGGTTTGTGCTAGTTCCATGGTGATCAACCGTTAGGTCATAAACATTAGATGGGGCATTACCGAGTGAGTCAGTGGGGAGGAAGCTGGTTGGAAATGCAGCAGAGAGCCTCTGTTGACAGATGGATGCCTTCATAATCACAGCTTGTAGAAGGGAGCCCTGCCCTGCCCAGTTCTGACTCCGATTCACAAACCTGGACCGACCCATCATTCCGGAGGAGGCTGGGGAAGCCCATCCCTGGCCTCACTCCCTTTTTCCCTTTCATGTCTTTCACTGGATAGCTGTGCCTCTAAGAAGAGGTCAAAGTGAACAGGGATATCTCTCTCATGCATTTTTGAGTGCTTGAGTTTTCAAAACCCTGTCTGCTCCTTCGGAGACAAATAGAAACCAAGTTTATCTTGTTAACACTTTGCTCGTAGTGTATTTAATGTTGAAAGGTTGCTGTTTAGTTTCTCTACTTATCAAGGAAAATGGGTCTAAAAGAAATGCACCTTGGGAAGAAAGAGGGTCCAGCTATATGATTTCATGACTGCCTTCTCAACATGTCTGCAAGAAATTGCTGTTAAGACTTTTCATGGATCAGGAAATGCATGGGACACTCATTTCTCACGGAATATTTTATGGGATATTTGCATGTAACATGTATACAATATTATATTTTGAATAGCTCTAGGTCTCTCATAGCATCTGATACAAATGTAGAGTCTATGTAAATAGTTGCTATCTGATACATTTTAGGGAATCATGCCAAGTAAAAGATGTCCTGCTTGTTAATACTTCCAATTCAGAGTTGGTGAATCCACAGAGAAAGTTGGTGGCTGAGGAAGACCAGCCATGTGTCAGTGATCCTATTAGGCACTACTGGGATATCAGATATTTTAGGACAATTCCTCAAGCCCGTGTTTCAGTATAGAAGGATTAGCTTAAGAATTCTAAACTCAGCACTGTCAGGAGTCATGCTAGGATGTAAGGGGACAGGCCTGTAAGAGAAACAATGTCCTCCCCTGTGTCCACCATTGAGAACTCAGTATTCGTCCAAGCAAGAGAGCCTTTATCATGCAGGTACGCTAGACCTGAAGGAGAACATTCCACCTGGGAATCAGGTTCTAGCATCTTACTGGAATGAAATATAAAACCACAGAAACTTCAGTACAAACACATTGACCATGGCCCAGCTTAATAGAAGACAGTGTTTAGCTGTTCTGCCCAACTCACCCTCCCTGTAGGCTGAGGGAACAATAAAGGAAAATACATTGAAAACACAAATAGGGAGATCCAGGCTAGATATCAAGGAAGAGTCGATGGCATCAGAATACGAAAAGAAATTATGAAATAGCCTTATGAGATGAGGCTTTGCGCTGACCTTAGAAATGCTTACCCGAGTGATTCAGATGCAGTCCTGAGATTCCCAACAAAGCTGGATTTTCTTCAAGACTTGAGACTCTAAGAAGTCCTCAAGAGAGTAAGTGTACATTACTCACTGAAGGTAACATTGCTGTCCATTGGCTGGAGGGGGGGAGGAGCTCTTGGCAAAGTGCTTGTCTCAGAATCATGAGGACCTGAATTCGATTGTCAGGGGTCATGGCAAGTGAAATGGAATGAAGCAAATAAAAACATGCCAGGCCAAGTCTCTGGGGTATCCCATTCTTGGGGCTGGTCCTCGGGGGAGAGCTCTCTCTCAGGGTATGGGTCTCCAGCTCTGCCAGTCATTACTTGGTCACTCCCACACTTTCTATGCCAGCTTTACCCCAACACATCTTATAGACACGACAAATTGTAGGACAAAGATCTGTGGCTGGGTTGATGTCCCAGTCCCTCCCCTGGAAGTCTTGCCTGGTTACCGGAAATGACCATATGGTTCAGACTCCAGTCCCCCTTTGCTAGGAGTCTTAGCTAGGGTCACCCTCATAGATTCTTGGAAATTTCCATTGTTCTAGGCTACTTGCTCATCCTAAGCCCTCTGCATATATGCTACAGTCATGTAACTTAATCTTTGTGTGAGATTTCTGACAGTGAGATCATGGGCTGTCTCTGACTCTGTTGCCTGCTTTTGGAACCCATTCTTCCTACCAGATTGCTGCAACCAGCTTTCATAGAAGAGGAGGTGCCTAGTTCCCTGCAGCTTGATGTATCATGGCTGGCTCACATCCATAGGATGCCCACCTGTGTCAGAGGAGAAACAGTGGAGGAGGCAGGGGTAGGGTGGGATGAGGAGAGACATGGGCAGGAACTAGGAAGAGGGAAGGGAAGGGAACCTTTGGCTGGGCTATAAAGACAAAAAATGCTAAACACTTGCCAACACCACAGAAACTGAGGTGGGTAGATTCCCACAGCTGACTGGAAAACCAAGATTAGCTTAATATACCCGATGAATTCCAGGCCAGTGAGAGACTATTTCTCAAATACAATAACTAAATTATTGTACCTGAGGAACACCTGAGATTGTCGTCCGCCCTCCATTCATGTGCCCACTCACCTCATTACATATGACCCCTCCGCATGAACACACATACACATACACATATGATATTGCCCATTGTCTAGAGAATCCTGACTACTTCTATATGACAAAGTCAGTTTTTCCTTGTTGGAGGCTAACTGGGAAGAGCTTTATTCCATGTATCTCGCTTTAACCAGGAACACATACAGGCACAGACAGGTTACTGAAGACTGCACAGTGGCTGAGGCCAGAATGCACACAAGGCTCCCCGTTCTCTGGGCTTTTTCCACCCGGGCTTGCACCGCCTCTAAACCTGTTAGGTGACACAACCCCACTCCTACTTGCCCGGATCGACTGAATTCTAGAAATGCTTTTGTAAGAATTTTGTTTACTAAGCGGAGCTGTACTGAGACAGAAATATGGCAGTCCCTGGGGACTGGTGTGACTAGAGATCAGTTTAAAAGAATAGCTTAGACAAAGAGTCAGGAGGAAATGCTAGTGCCCTGAGCTCATTGTCTACTCGCAGAAGAGGTTACATTTGAGATCTGGCAAGTTCTCCTTTTTCTCCGTCTGGCCCCAGAGGCTGCATAGCAGCATCACACAGATCTCCACCCTGCAGGAGCTTTTCTGATAGGAAATCTTAGTTTTTTACTTCTCTTCGAGAAAGTTCCATTTCGTGTTTCAAAACTGCAAAGACAATTTTGTATGCAATTATACCTTCGTTGTGTCTCATGGCTCCTGACATGGGTAGCGGTAGCGCATTTCAGGTGAAACTTTTTTCTAGCTCTGCCCCCATTTGTCATTTTCTTTTTCTTGTTTGTTCTTCAAGACAGTTTCACTGCGTGATCCGCAGAGATCTGGACTTTGCGGTCCTGATGCCCAACTCCACAAATGCTAAGGCGTTGGACCTCTGCCACCATGCTCAGCCTTCTCTTTTCTCAGTTTGCAGGGTAATCTGTCCATTTTTTCACAGGCAACAGTTGGGCTGCTCTGCCTTTGCCATGCATGTTGTATTTAAGGACTTCCTCTTCCCAACTTTTTGGTTTTAGGGATACAGCATTGATTGTGGGAAATAAAATAACTACACCAAGTGATAAAAATCCTCCCCTAAAACTGATATTAATATCATCACATTCTCTTCATGCCCGTGTTTTTTAAAGCTATTTCTCCTCTCTGTATAACATAACCATATCAGAGAATGCTTCATCTAGTCTCAATAAACTAATCCCATATAGCATAAATGGTCTTTTTCATAATGAATTTTGCTTGGCTCCAAAAGTCATCTTAACCCCAAATATTACTTCTAATCTGAGAACTGGAATTCTCGTTAATGTATCCTATTGTTCAGGCTAAGAAGTATTTTTCTGTAGAAAATTCTGCCAGTAGGTGTCTAAGTACCCAGTTATAACATGTTAGTACCAGTAAACACGATAGCTTACATCCAGGACCGCAACACGGTACAAAAAAGAGCAGCATTTCACTAGCAATCTAAAACCATCCAGATAGATTAGACTGGGGGAAGAAATGTGATTGACAATGAGGTGGGGGTTCACACAAGCATAAGAGACAGGGTGCCAAAGGAGTCCATTGCTGGAACACAGCTGCTCTTCCCTTCTTTTGGGGGGCTGTGTGTTCATTACTTCCTTCTCCAGCACTCTTGCTGATTTACTTTGTTCTCAAAGGTCTGCATCATCCCTAGTTGGTTAGAATTGAACATTAAAAGTTAGAAGCCCGAGTTGTAAGCTATGAAGTTAAATTAAAGAAGGAAAACCCTTCTAGAATAAATGCGCATTAGAATAAGTAAACAAATCTAAAGGCAAAACCCTAGTGGGCTGGCACTCAATATTTATAATGGAATGAATGAATTAGGAATGCATGCAAGATGTGGAAGATACAGGGCATCCTGTTGCTTATACCTCTCCAAAAAAGTAATTTCTGAGAACCACTGGGAGGCGGTGTGTGTGTGTGTGTGTGTGTGTGTGTGTGTGTGTGTGTGTGTGTAGAAAGTGGGGAGAGGAAGGGAAAGCGGGATCTTTAGGAAATTAGTTCAGATGGTTATAGTAACTTGGAAACTCCAAAAACTGCAAGCTAGGCCGTTTGGGGTTGGGGCAGTTTCCCACTGTCTCCCTTCAGCAGACTAACAAATTCCCCCTAGACTTTTAGGGATCCCAATGCAAAAGAAACCAGGATTCGTGGCTTTAATGAAGAAAATAATTTCAGTAGTAGTCAGCTCGTAAAACAGAGTTAGGCTCTAATAAAGGAACCCTAGTATAAGCTTAAGCACAGGGTTAAGAGAGGGAGAACAAAATTAGAGGAACGCAAGACTCACCCGAGAGAGCAGCGTTGGGCTTCTCAGGAGTCATGTGACCATGTTTTGACACTAGTCAAGTACAGAATTTTGGGGAGTTCCCATTTTAAAGCCATGATAAGAAATGTAAATGAGATCAGGGAAGTGGTGACACACCTCTTTTATCCCAGCACTCAGGAGACAGAGGCAGGAGAATATCTATGAGTTTAAGACCAGCCTGGTCTACAGCTTGAGTTTTACAACAGCCAGGGCTACACAGAGAAACCCTGTCTCAACAATCAAACAAACAAACAAACAGAAAAACGGAAATGTGAATGAGATCCCTGGTTCCTGCTGGGAAGTCACCTAAGCCGATGGTAAATTAGTTAACCAACGTTAACAGCTTGTCTAAGATTCTCAGGAGCTGACTGAGGAAAGGAATGAGAACCTAGCCAAGGTCATGTATATTCAGTTCTTAAGCCCAGGTCTTTGCTTCGTTAACGTAAAAATAAATCTATCTATGAACAGAATATCAAGCTTATTTCAGTAGCCTTTAAAGGAAATGTGCTGAAATGTTTGCTTAGCTATCAAGGCCTTTAGTGAGACTCTGGGATGAGAGGCTCCTTTCCCCTGTCCTGCTCCTCAGATTTCCCTTTGTTTCAATTCTTCCTTAGTCTGGAGTCCAGGAGAGAATTAAAAATTAAATTTGGTTATAAACCGCCAATCTGATAGGCTGCCAGAGTTCCATTTTACTTGGGGAGTAGGTCTATTCGCTTTGAGACCTTCAATTGTCTGAATGACCTCTAGACACACCATGAAGCATAGTCTGCTAAGTCAAAATGAACTGCTAAGTCAAAAACACTCATTTTTCACTTTGAAACACTGAGTATAACATCTGACTCAATGTGTGGCTATCGTGGCCTAGGGAATCTGGTACAGACTGACTGACTTACCACATATGTGTCAAGCACAGTACAAACTCAAATTCTGTCATTTGTCTCATAGGCTTTTACAGGCTCTTCGAAACTCGTCACAAAACAGGACTTATTTCACTGGGGCTACAACTAAAAACAAGAGGAAACCTGGCACCGATGTCTCCATTTTGCATTTATCTCCTTATTTGGGCCTCTTGTTTGCCTATGCGCATAAGGCTTGCTAGTCTCCCAAGGAGAGATTACCTGCTTAGGCAAATGTGACACATCCCATATCTCATTTCCTTTTAAGGCTGAAGGTACAGAGTCATTGCATGCATGCATGGTGTCACCATGGATTCTAAGAGCAAGACTTCAAAGAGAGGACAGACTGTCTTCATGATGATAACAATTGTCTATGATGGAGATGCTACACCCTAGAATAGAACATCTTGTAAGAACCAGATCTGTACCTTCAAGCGTGATGTCAACCAGCAGATTGAAATTTTATCAGACCACCTGGCAGACCCAGTGCTGAGGCATTGACCACGACTAAGGTCCTTGAGCTCACAGATAATCACTAAGGAAACCAGGAATGTTAAGCATCCAAGCTTGTCTTTTCAAAGGGAGAGGTGTATAACCTGCTTTTCCACCAAGAAGTATTGCGAACTCTGAGAAGAGTATCAATGTCATTATGCCTCCTTGTGCAGAGGGTTTGTATTACATTGGGGAGCCTTTCTCAATATTGTACTGTGCTTAAATATGTTTACAATAAACTGCCTGGTGTTAGACTCTAGAGGTTTAAATCAACACTGGCTACTGAGATGTGTTGAACTAGATTTCCTTCTTGCCTTACATGGATTGTTACTTGGCAGCCCTAGTGGTCACAGAGACCCACACATATGTCCTGACCAGAACTGCTTAAACACGCATGCCTTAATCTCCTCCTTCAATCCCTCCCCTGTTTAGTTACTAACTTAGTTTTATTCTGACTCTAAAATCCTAGTTAGGCTGGGGTTCATTGTAGAGTCAAGGCTTAAATTCGTGGAGCTCTAATTAGTTCAGCCTTCTAAGTGCTGGGATTATAGGCTAAAAGAAACCACTGTCTAAAGTTCATATCAATACCATGAAGATAAACATGGGGTCACCAGACTCTTTCATTTGTTCATCATCCCGGTGCATTTAATGAAATCTCCTTTCTCTACTTTTCATCCATACTCGTCTCTTTAGCTGGAATGTTGGAATCAATGGCAGAGCTTAGCCTTTGAAGGTGGTTTAACCCAGCTTTTGCAGTAAACTTATGTTAAGCTTACATGTTAAAGATGATGATGATGATGGTGATGGTGCTGATGATGACAACTTAGCAGTTTATGAAATCATTCAGAGTGAGAAAGTTGGGTGATGACAAAACTAAGGTCCAAGCAGTCTTTCCAAGGATGGGATGGGGGAAACACCTTAATTTTAATGTAAGATTGAGAAGTAGAAGTTACAACTTTATAACATCTGTCCTGATTCTAGCAGAAAATTATTCAGGACATCTCACAGGGCAGATTCTAGGTGTTCAGACCTTAATAAAATACAGGACTACCTGTAATATCAAAGAACCTACAAACAGAGACAGCACTTTGTTTCCTGGCCACCCAGACCTGAGTAATCACACAAAAGCTATATTAGTTCCCATACTGTTTGGCCAATGGTTGATGCATATTTATAGATAGTTCTTTTATCTTAAACTAACCCATTTCTATTAAGCTGGGTATCACTACAAGGCTGTGACTTGCTGGTAAGGTTCTAGCCAACATGTACTTCTCCTTTAGCAACTACATTGTGTCTCTCTGACTCTGCCTTCTTTCTCCCAGCATTCAATTTAGTTCTCCTACCTAGCTCTATTTTGCCTTGCCACAGGCCAAAGCAGTTTCTTTATTAACCAAAGATAATAAAACATATTCACAGTATAGAAAGGGGAGTCCCACATCAAGAACCAAAGAAGGTCTTGTGGCTTAAGGGTTTAGCTGGGAACCTAGGGTATGTTATAAACGGGTTGACTGCATTGAGAAGACAGACTTTCATCTTTTACTTTTATCACACAAAGAACCTGCTGTTTCCTCTTTTGGGTCAATTGGTGAAACACGGAGATTTCCACTTATTTTTTTCCTTTAGTGTTATTTGATTTGTTTGTTGATGTTGCCCAGAGTTTGTGTTTTTACTATATTACACCTGTTTTCAAGAACTTGGTGAAGCCACTCTTTATCCTTGGAAGAAAATGACTGAAAGCCATGGAATCATCCCCTGGATGTGAGAACAGAAATAGCTCTCAGGGGGAAAAAAAGTGACCAGTGACCACACACAGGTAGCTTCTTCATGGGGTGACTTGGTGACATCACAAGATAGGCCCTACTCCACCCATCTGGGATTAGTTTGATTTAGGCTGCTCTTTTGGTGGCTATAATTACAGGACACGGATGAACTTGCATCTGTGAAAGCAAACTTTGTCCAGGTCTCAAAGACTCACTTTGCTTTTCCGAATTACCTCACCTGGGAGAGCATATTAGTAGTCATGGACTGTCTCTGGAAAGATACATAGAAGACCTGGGGACATTGTTTCGTCTGGGGTGAGGGCCTTGATACTATGCCAGGGTACCTTAAAGGCTTATTTCTCCTAACATATATATGCCTTTGAACCGTACAGAACTTGATATCTGGCAAGCACATTTTACATTCTCAAAACTAGCCACCTGCTTATCTAGCTGTGTGCCCAGCTAACTAATCAGTAAAATAAATCAACACAGACAGAAGAGTCAAGCAGTTGGACACACTCATCTTCTCAGTTGCTATACAGTTAACTTTATTTTCATCTCTTTCCTTTTTCTTTTCACAAATACTGAGTTCCCAAGCAAGCATTTTCCTCTTCTTTCTTGGAATACATCAGATACATCTTCAGTATAAGTTCTCTGCAAAAACAATTTCTGATGTTTGGGTTAATCTTGCCTTATTATCTGTATGCATGTCTTACTTCGTGCCCATTTTAAGTCTGAATTTACCCACCCACTTTCTTAACAGAACTGCCATGGCCAAGCTATTTAAATTTCAGACTTAACCTTCAGAATTGTGTATCTGTTTTAAGTTCATGACATCTCTTCCTTTAAAGTTGTTGCATGTGTGCACAGAACATCTTTGTTGTCTGGGGCTAGGCTCTGCAAGAACAAGGGAGTGTTTGTTTTGCTCATTCCTTTTCCTTCACACCTAAGCACTGCCTGGCCTGGAATAATTGCTGAGAAAAGTGAGGGAGGGATTTTTTTTTTTTTAAATTCACTATGCTTGATTAGCATTTTTTTTTAAAAAAAATGATGAGACAAACACATCTAACTTATGAGCTTATTAATGGTTATTATTTTTTCAAATTTTCTGTATTTCAAGTTTTTCTGTATTTTCATCAATACAGATTGTCAAAATACTCAAGAATATGTTTTCTACAGATGGCCAAGGGGCATATAAAAATGCTCAACATCACCTGTGACCAGAAAGATGTAAATATAAAAATTAAAATATGAGTTGTTAGAGTGCTGCTATTAAAGTAAGAACTGGTAAAGATGTGTAGAAAGCGAAGCCCCTGTAAACTTTCATTGGCAATATAAATCATTTAAAGGCTACAGGGAGCAGTTTGGGAGTCTAGCACAAAGCAAGAAATAAAAATGTTATATGATCTTGCAATCTGACTCTTGGGCACCTATGTGTTATGATTAATGTAAAATGTGCTCTTGAGTTAGTATGTTTGAACACTTGGTCCCCAGGTTGTGGCACTGTTTAAGAAGGTTGTAGATCCCTTAGGAGATAGAGCCTCATTAGAGGAGCTGAATCACTGGGAGGCTTTATAGATGACCCCCACTTTCTGTTTACTCATTTTCCTGCGTGCAGATATATTGTGACAGGCCAGCCATGCTCCTGACATCATGTCTTCTCTGCCTGTAGCCATGTTTTGTCTTCCATGGTGAACTATAGTTTCTGGAACTGTGTTGTATAGTAGTTTTCTCCTAGAGTGAACTGTTTTATACTGCAAAAATACTCCTTAAGCAGGAAGCTAGGCAACTCAAATTTGCCTCAGGAAGTCCCTGAAACTGATCAGACTCACTAGGCCCCTCCCTCCAATAATAAGTAGTAAAAGCTTAGAGCCTGATCCAAGATTAGTGGGACAGAGCTGCAAATAAGAAAACTTTTAGAGGAAAAAACGATAACAAAGACTCTGAGGCCAGATCAGCAGCCCGGAAGAAGCAGAAACCATCTGAACTTCCTGGAAGAGGTTTAGACCAACTGGGGCACCTGGAACGAACACTCTCCAACCTGTTTAGTTGCCTACATTTGCATAGTGTGTTCCAGGTTTCCCAGCTTTTGTGACCTGTCATTCACACTGAGGTGGTCTTTGGTAATGCCAGTGTCTTTGATTCATTTCTGCTCCTGTAAGTAGCCTTGCACTGATATGCCTGTAAGTAACCCCCAATATACTTCATTAGTTCACCAAATTGGGCTTTGCCGTTATCTGTACTTTGGTCTGTCATGGGTTCCCTATCAAAGGTTAGTAGATGAGACTGTTGCATCTCTCCAAGAAAAGACTTATCATATGACAAACTCCAAACCCTGTTGTCAGGGGGGGTTTCTGTCCTGCCCGGTTCCCACCTTCATTAAGTCCCAAAGAAATAACACAGAGGTCTACATTAATCATAAACTGATTGGCTCATTAGCTCAAGCTTCCTATTAGCTCTCACAACTTATATTAGCCCATTATTCTTATCTGTATTAGCTACATGGCTCAGTACCTTTTTCAGCAGCATAGTCACATCTTGCTTCTTCTCCATCTGGACAGGACTGCAGAGGGAGCTTCTCTCTTCCCAGAATTCTCCTGTTCTCATTGACCTGCCTCTACTTCCTGTCTGGTTGTCCTGCCTATACTTCCTTTCTGGATACTGGTCAATCAGCGTTTATTTAAAACATAATTGACAGAATATAGACAATTGTCCCCTACCAAAACCCAAACCAGACCCTCTTTCCTGTAAGGTGCTTTTGTCAGGGTATTTTTATCTTAGCAGCAGAAAAGTAATGAAGACAATATCCAAAGGAAGCCAGGATCCTCTTGCAGAGACATCTGTAGCTCCCATTCAGTGAAACACTTTTTTCAATAGTGACAAATGGGTAAAGAAATGTGACCCACAATGACATAGCCTTATAAAGAAAGACATCCTGCCACTAACAACAGAAATAAAAGATGCAGAATTTTGTGTTAAGTGAAATAAGTCAGACATAAAAAGGTACATACCTTAAGTTATGTAGAAAACCAAAAGTCGAACTCACAGTAGCAGAAAAAGTAATAGTAGTTGACAGGAGCTAGGAGGTTAAGGGAAGGATTGGTCAAGGTGAAAAGCATATTTGCAATAGTCATTCACTGTTTAAGCATAGAAATAATACTGAATTGTATCTGTAAAAGCCTGCTAAAAGAATAGATCTTGTGTTAAATGTACATCCCATAGTAATCCTGATCATCATCACCCTAGGTGGATGAAGCCGTAGCAAGTGATAGGCTTATGCTGTATATTTCGGCCATGGTTTTATACATGCATAATTATTTCTAACTTAGGTTGTTTACAGCAAATACGTGAAGCTGTCTTTGCTCTTGTCTTGCTCCCACAGCCTGGGCTAGCCTCTAACTCATCATGTAGCCAAGGCCAAACTTCTGGTCCTCCTGCTGCCACTTCTCCTATGCGGACATGTGCCATCATGCCAGCCTTGTATACTTTGGCAATGTAAATTATTCCTCAATCAAATGGGTGTGTAAAAGATGAGTGGCTTTCACTATTGCAAAGTAAACTATACATTTTCTTAAACTACCTGGCAACTCATTTACTTAGTCAAATATTTTAATCGGTTAAAGGCATCTTAAAATCTAATTTACTAGTATGTCATTTCCTTCTAAGGCTTTTGATATCTAAAGATATAGTAACATAAATATTCCCCTGGGAAGATTTATCAAAATTATTGAAAATTACCCCAATTTACAAGTATCCAACACTGATTGTCTGATGTGGGTTAAATTATCTAGAAAAGGGCAATAGTATTTCAAATAGAAGGACTTCCAAACAAATAATTAGGCATGAAACAGTCCCTTGGAGGATTATGGGTCATAGAAAGCCACTGTGACCTTCAAGGAGCTCATGGAATTGTCGCTATCCCAGGAAAATACCTTGTTGTGTTCATGACCTCAGCAACAGCAAGAAGACAGACCAGGGCCTTTACTGGGGATTGCTAAGGCTGCTGTGAACCCTGTGTCTGCTTCAGTGGCAGTTGCCAGGTGCCCCACCTCCACTGCAATGCAGCAGCAGGAGCCTTAGGATTTACCACTCCAGTGCACTCTGAAATATAAGAGGTAAAGGACTTCAACTATCATGCCACAGAAGTTATCTGCCCAATTCTCTAAGCCTCAACTCTAGAAAAAACAAGAGGAAGAGGAGACCATTAAAATGACATATCACAGTGTCAGTGTAATATTTTTTTAACCCATCACAATTTTTGGAATTCTGGAATAAATGGCATTAAGTTAGTTTGTTTCGATGGGTACCTTCTATTGAATTCTACTTATGTGTTCATTCTTGAGGTAAAGCCTAGTGAGGCATTTATGTTGTTGAGCATGACGTGATGATCTAGATAATTGGTAATGCCTAGCAGAACTAAAAATATTATAGTAGGTGCCTTTAACATTTTGAAGCTGGAAGGAGACAGCCTCTACAAAAATACTTTTCTCCAAAGTGGAGGAATAAGAATTTAGAAATATAGTAAAGAATATAAAGATGCAAATGAAAATAATAAAATGCAGAAACATATAATATAGTATTGGGAGGAAATTTCTCAGTGAGTACTGAAAATCTGCCTGTGTTTGATTTCCAACTGCTTATTATACCCCTGATTGCAAAAGGTAGTAAGACAAAAGACTGCATTCACATACCAATTGAAAATCATGGGCTGCAGCCGTCACACTCATGCCCTAGACTCACACCCTAGACCAAACACTGTAGGCAAACCACTCCCTGGGTGGAATCCCAAGTTATTTCCATAAAGGGAACTGGAACTAAGTTGGATCCTTAGACTCTTGTAATAGATAGGAACCAACTATTTCCCTGTTCCAGGAGCAAGAGGTCTGGCAACTAGCCACACCTGTTGATATTAGCCTTGAGAGAGAAGAACTCTCTGGGTAATAACTAAGTGGGACCTTTGTTTGAGGTAGAAGCACAATATCTTTGAATGAACCAGAAACAAGTCCCAAACTCTCTGACCTTTGGCCTCTTTCTGCCTCCACCTGAAACCCAATATACATAGTGTACCTATACAGCTGTTCAAAAGTCAGCCATAGCTGTTCTTTTACATAGCTGTTCTTTTAAATTAGTACTCACGCAGGGCAGTGCTGGTGCACACCTCTAAAATCCCAACACTCAGGAAGCAGAGGCAGGCATATCTCTATGAGATCAAGGCCAGTCCTGTCTACAAGAGCTAGTTCCAGGACAGGCTCCAAAACTATAGAGAAACTCTGTCTCAAAAAACAAACCAATTAATTAATTAAGTAAGTAATGTTCACACATAATTTGCTTATGAGCCTCTTTCTTAGCTACAGCATCTATAAATGGAATATGTAATGTTATTAATCTCATAAGCCAATTGGGAAAAAAAATGAAGTATACTCTCCCCTCTTATTTCTCTTCTCTTTTTTCTCCCCCTTAGGAACAATGTCTAAGCCATATAAATTCATAACACGAGCTACTGTTGTTACTGTTGTCATCAGCATCAGCATGGTGCCATTGCCCTCTTCTGGAAAAAATATGTATGTGTGTGTGACTGATTGTTATGTTGAATTTCTTTTTCTCTGCCTCTGTACTTTGACATATGAAGAATGTGATTCTTTCCTGATGTAATCTGAACTTGGCCTTGCAATTTGTTTTGGACAATAGTAATGCACCAGAATTATTAACCTTAAGCTGTGTTCATTTCTGCTCGTACCTGGGTCCCTCTGCCACCTCTGTGGGTAGGGCTCTTTTAAGTTGTTCCAGACCCCTTTTCCTAAGCCATCAAATGAATGTGCCCAAGCTATAACTGCTAAGATCAGCTTTCAGAGTGGCAATGAGAAGCATGCTCTTCCTACTGAGCTCAAACTCATCCTTCCCACACAAGTGAGACTAAGTGGTTGCTGTTTGAGATCCTAAGTTTCACTGTGGCAGTTACTTGTATTGTAGCAATAATAAATATGCCCTGTATCTGTTGGACCTGTTGTATTACTTCCTTTTCTCATTACTATGACAAGATATCTGAAGAGGGCAGCTAAAGAGAGGGGATTTGTTTGATCTCAGGGTATAAGAAGGGATACAGGATCAGAGAGAAGGCATGGAAATGAGATAGTGGGACAGCTGGTCACATTGTATCCATTCAGGATACTGAGAGAGATACTGGTGATGCTCAGCTCATCTTCTCCCCTTTATTTAATCCAGTAACTGAGTCCATGGGGGAGGTTTTGCTCACATCCAGGGTGGCTCTTCTCTCTTCAGTTAAAACACTAGGAAAATGCCTTCATAGTTGCAGTTGCCTGTATGGTGTTTGATAGTCTTTATGTGAACTGTGAAGATGTGTCTCTGACTAAAGCACCTTCTGATTGTTTTCGTAAAGAGCTGATTGGCCAATAGCTAGGCAGGAGAGAATAGGCAGAACTTCCGGGGAACTCAGGAAGAAGCTGAGGTGCATGGGGTTAAGCCAGTGAGACATGGAGGAGTTGGATATATAGTATGGAGGAGAGCCAAGTGACAGAATATAGATGGATATAAATGGGTTAATTTAAGCTATCAGAGCTGGTTGTGAATAAACCTAAGCTATGGCCGAATATTCACAATTAATAAGATAGCTCTGCATCATTGTTTGGGGGTTGTCGGTTCAAAGAAAGTCCAACGAGAAAGACTGACTACTGTTGTTTCTCCTAAATTATTCTAAATCTATTCAATCTGACAATAAGATTAACAGTCACACTCTGTAGCTTTCACAGTGACATGCCAAGGTATTGAATCTTCCTTCTCTTCAGTTGACCATGCTCCATAAATTTTACCCAAGTGCTGGCTATGGCTCCTGGTGAACATGACCTAGAGAAGCGCTTTCCAGAACTTGTGTGGGTGTGGAGGAAGGTAAGGAATACTGCCAGTTTCTGCCTCTTATATCTTTGCTGCCTTCAACAGTCATCCAGCTGGTGCAGCTGCACCCTTTGAACAAACGATATTATATCCTGGGTATTAGCCTAAGTGGTACCACACATGCAGGAAGCCTCAGCTGCTATTTGTTGTGCCTCTTGATATTCTTGGCTCTGTTGCATTGCCTGAGGGTGGCATAGATTTCCGCACACCAAACATGGTTTTCCAAGACTTGCAGACAGAAGGTTGATCAATGCAGCTATTAATGATGATGGCTGTGTATTTGGAAAGTATGCCTGAATCACTTGTTAATATCTTGAAATTTCTTAGAGTAAGAATTATGCAAGTAAGTTAATCACAATAAATTGTATGATATACCATTTTGTATTATGTTATTCCAGGAAAAAGTTTAAACCTTGCCCACACTACTACATAGTTTTACATTATTCATATACATAGATATCAACTTACGTTTTCTGATTTGCATAATAATATTCATAACAGCATAGTGGAGATAAGTCTCATGAATTAATAATTCATTAAATCAGATTTGTAAATAGTGTTGTGGTTTCAATAAGAAATATACTCCATAGATTCATGTATTTGAACACTGGGTCTCTAGTTAGTATTATTGTTTGGGGAAGTTTCCAAACCTTTGGGTGGTGGAGCTTTGCTGGCAGAAATTGGTCAATGGGGTCAGGCTTTGAGAGTGTATAGCCTCACTCCATTTCCTCTTCTCCCCTTCTGTTTCCTGTGTGTACACACGTGTGACCTCTCTGCTTCCTATACCTTCTGCAATAATTGTAACAATGATACAAACTCTATCCCTCTAGAACTGCACGTCAACATGAACCCCTTTCTCCTCCTCTCGGTTGCTTTTTCATACCATTTTCATCAGAGCAGCAAGAGGGTAACTAAAACATTAGCTCCCATGCTAAGTGAGGGGTAAATTGTTCTGTTTGGATTTTTCTGGAATAGTTGAGCACAACAGTAGCGCATGGCTACTGGTGATTTTGATCCATCTTAGGGACATCTGAACTTGGTTTGAAACCTTCAGATTAAAAAAAAACAAATAGGAAAATGTGAATCCAATTTATGGTCTCTGAAAAAGCATCTTATTTCTAGTCCACTTAAAATAATGGGGAAGTGTTTATTTATTGACTATTTTGCCAGAAGTATGGGTATGGCAAAGAAATAAAGGAAGAAAGAAGTCATATGTATGGCATCTGCCCCATGTTTGTAACATAATAGGATGAAAGCATTGCGACCCTTCAGAGTGCTTTCAGTGAAAATATAAACAAATAAAACTTATAAAGATTTGTTTTTGACACTGGTTAGAGATCATCTTCATAAAATTTTCAATGTAAGCCTCCATCCCAAACCTTCTAATTTACTCAGTCTAGGGCAAGAGAAATTAATACTTAAGTACCTGGAAGCTTCCAAGTGAGTCTAATGAAAGGAGTTAGACTTATGGATATATGATATTTTGAAATTGTCTCAATTCCAAGGGGATACATACATCAACTAATCTCAATTTTTTTAAAAGTGAATTTCATGGAGAAGTGGAGGTTTAAAATAAAATTCGGAAGGAAAGAAGCATAGATTGAAATAGAAGAGTGTTCATTTTAAAATTCATTATATAACTGGGGGTTTCTGAAGTGTTGCCGTTCATCTCAGTAAAAGTTAGATTGTTTAATTTGTGATATACTCATCTTTGCATACAGGCTATGAGTATTTTTACTTGATATCAACCTAGATTACTTCTTTCTTTTTCCTTCTCCTTCTGTAAAATTGTGGCCATACTTATTTATGTACAGGAGCAGCTCACAATAGCTTGAAAACTAATTGTACCCATGAGCGATGTAAGGTAATGGATTAATATTAGCCATGATGGAAATGTTTACACCAAAGAAACTGGCAAATGTCAAAGATTGGATTCTCTCTTATGGTACAGGTAATTATTAAACACTTATTCACTGTCACACAATTTGTTTCAGTGAAAGAAATTGTAATACATATATTGCCCCTTTCAGTAATTTATGTTAGATATTTTTAAATCATGTTTTAACTTCCAAGTGCCTATTATTCTAAGGACAGTTAAATTTACTTTTTATAAGACTATGAGCTGGAAAGATGGACCAACCCTTGCTGCAAAATCTTGAGGGACAAGAGTTTGAATCCCAAGAACTCACTTAAAGCCATGCAGATCTGGGGGCTTTTTGGTAATCCCAGTGTGTGGGAATCTTCAGAGATGGCCAGCCACCTAGACTACAGAAAAGGGGAACTCTGGATTCAGTGAGAGACCCTGCCTCAGTAAATTGAGTGAAGAGAGATGAAGACACCAACAACAACCTCAGGGCTCTACATATATGTGCACATGTACCCTCACATGTACTTAAACATGAAAGCACACAAGAATGTATAAATGCATATGTATGTACAGGCATATGTGGAAAAATTAAGACTGTGTCTTCTGTGGATTTGTTTCTATTTTTTAACTTCTCCTACCCCATTTTGTCCTCAGCACTCAACCCAGAAGCCCTCACAAGTCCTGGGTTCATACCATGTGTACTTGTGTTGGCTTGTAAATCGCTTTGTTTTCTCATGCCTGCCTTCATGCCGCCTCCCACCACGGCGTTCAGTTCATTTCAGCTCCACAGCAGTGCTTTTCTGTTTGATGAGAAAAGATAACCAACCAAATAAATTAGGCGTCTTGTGACTGACCCTGGTTTTTGTGACTCAAGGGAACCCAAATGAAGGAACTAACAAAATTTTGCCAAGAAAAACATTTTTGACCATTTCAATTACTGTTTTAATTGGCTGAGTCTGGCTGCCAGATTATCCTCTAATCTCCACAAGAATGTTATTTGGAAAACAGCTGAAATATGCCCTGCATGGAAGCAGCCTCCATCCCTTCAGCACATTCTAGTTGGAACAACTTTCTCTCAGTATACTGGGATCGTATTAGAGTCAGACAGGAAGTTCTGGGAAGACCTGAACTTGTAGCTTATCAAAACCTAATCATCAGTGTGCTATTGAAAGTCTAAAAACTGAAATGTCTAAAAATAAAAAGTCTAAAGAATCACACGTTTTAAAAAGTATTGATGCTGAAATCCTTATATAGCAAATACCTCGAGTGTTCTCGAGTATGTGTGCTTCATATACATGTGAACATGAGTGTGTGTGTGCTTGAGTGTGTATGAGTGTGTACTAACACAACTATGGAGCATAGAGAATGACCGGGACTATTTGTATGGATTCATAAAATCTACTGGGGATATGTGTTGTACTTTATTATGATTGCAGTGAGAAATGGCTATGGCCACTTATCAAACTGGATTAAGAGAAAGAAAAAGACTTTTCTATTTGTTTTAATTAAATATATCTTAAAAGCATTGATATTAAGTATGGAATGTTTTTCAAATTTCTAGTATTTTTCCTGTGTTCTTATCTACTTGGGATAAAAATCTATTATATATATCATTAAAAAACTGTAGTCTGATTCTACTGAAGAACTCTAGAAAATGCAGCAAGAAACATATAGCTATGGTAACTAATTGATTGTTATTACCATAGTTTGGCCTCTTCCTTAAATTTGGATTGCTTGGCACAATATAGAACATTATAAAATTTAGCCTGTCATCAAAGTACCCTAACATCTGTTTCAAATGTTAGGATGAGGCCACCATGAAGAAACATGCCTTTAAAAATTCACAAGAATGTTCCAAAGATGACCTCCATAGCATACTTCTGCCATCCTTGAGAACTGAGCTTCTCAAAAGATGTGCCAAGAGACAACAGCTGAAGCAGCAACCTCTGGGAATGCTCTAAAAACGTAGGACCTGGGGACCCATTCAGGGATACTGGATTGAAACTTGCATCAGAACAAGGTCTTATTGAGTACCATGGACAATGCTATCTGAGAAGTTTGTCTACAATGGTCTTCAGTCTCTGTCTAAGAGTGAAAGTAGGAAAATGTATTTATTCTAGGTCTAGGCCAGGAATTCTATGGAAATGGGAACATTGATGGGTACATTTATCAACAGCTCAAGGTTGAAGATAGACCTGAGCTCACTTTGTGGAAGCTCAGCAACTGGGAAGAAAAAAAAAAGAAAAAAAAAACCACCTTCCTTCTCTTTATTTATATGTTTCTTTGTCACTATTGCTAAACTCATAGGTTTATGACTTCTCTAGATTTAATAGAATCCTAGTGATTGTGCAGCTGGAGTTACAGTTTTTGATGGCTATGCTCAAGGTGGTTATTTCTGTACTAACTTACTCAGGGACGTCACAATGTTTATTAATGCCTTACCTGATGAAGTGGCTGAGAATGGGGTCCAATGTATGTTCTGAACAATTTATTTTTTTTAAAAAAATGGATCTGCATCAAAGGAAGAGTACCTTAAAATCTACCCTTTTCATCCTTTAATTCTATAACCCCTGCAAACCACAACAAGCAAAACACAACTTTAGAGCCAGACATGGTAGTGCACACCTGTGAACCTTACGTTAAGAAGGCTGGGGGAGGAAGACGGCAAGTTTCAGGCCAGCCTGTGCTATGCAGTGAGAGCATACACTCAAACTAAAGAACTCACAGACATAATTAATCTTTAGATATGATTTAGATATGTTACTGAGAGAAGGGATAGGAAGATGGTGGATATAAAGGATATATTCATGTCGGAGGAGGGCACGGGGTGGGTATTCACACATAATAAAAGATAGAGAAGTACAGTTCTCTAGCTAAGAAAGATCTCTGGACAGATCTTTGGGGCTCTATAACAGGAAGTATTAACCAGACCATGAGTAAAGCTATCTGTGTTTACCAAATCATTCTAAGTGCCAAATATCGAAAGTGACTTGTTGAATCAACAATTCTCAATGCTTGACAACTCTGTACTCTTCTACTCCCACATTAAAAACACATCGGTTCCTAAGAGGCCAATGAGAATCTCAATTCTACGCAGAACTTTCTTGAATCCCATTTTCTTCCTTTCAGGAGTTAACCATCAGGACAACTTGGAACATAATGGAAGCAACCACAGAAAACTACCTCAAGTCAGTTCTCAGCTTTCCTGTTCCTGGGCAATCCAGGTTCAAAGGATCTTGCTTAAGCATAGCTCTCCATTACTCTGCAACACATTCGACTTCATTCCACCCTCAAAGAAAGGAAAGCCGCCCCCCCCCCAAGACCCAGGATCCCAAGGACTTAGTAATATAGGTATTAGGAACTCAGAACTCTGGCAACAGTCAGGCTAGGCTTTGTGTTCCAGCTTGTAGCTCCATGGCTTTGGCAATATAGTTCTGGTAAATTCCTTTATTTATATCCAAATGTGTAGTTTGAAAAATGACATGAATGTGCAATTCAAATGCGGCGGTGATATTTTTAATAACTGCTGGTTCTTTCTTCTACCCCATTTCCATGCTTCTTCTTCTGCAGTCTTCCAGCCTGCACCCTGTCCTCTCTTTGCTCAGATGCATGCCCTTGCTTTGTTCTCAGCACCACACCATGTCCTTGTTCCTATGTTGATATTCTCAGACTGGTTTATTATTCAATGTTAGAGCACCTGCCTAGCATGTCTAAGGTGTTCTCCTCAACACTTGTCCTCACAAAAGGAAATACATGTGGAAATTCTAATATTCAACATGAGTGATGGTTTTAGGAGGTGGGAACATTGGGGAGAGAAGGCCTCTTTAATGGGAATATAAAAGAGAATCAAAGCCAGGCTTTGGTGGCACACGCCTTTAATCCCAGCACTCAGGAGGCAGAGGCAGGCGGATCTCTGTGAGTTCGAGGCCAGCCTGGTCTAGAAAAGCTAGTTCCAGGACAGGAACCAAAAGCTACGGAGAAACCCTGTGTAGAAAATAAAAATAAATAAATAAATAAATAGATAGATAGAAAGAAAGAAAGAAAGAAAGAAAGAAAGAAAGAAAGAAAGAAAGAATCGAGGGAAAGCCCTGTTTGGCCATCCTAGAGAATATCTGAGCAAGGAGGACATCTGTGAGGTGGGGAGTTGCCTTTACCAGTTCCTCCAATCTTCACTTCTCCGTCTTTAGAACTGTGAGAAATTGATGTATTTTGCTGTAATCACCTCCTGTCTAAGATACTCTCCCACAATAGCTCAGTGTCATGCACTAAGATATAACAATCTTACTGTTTGATTACTGTGTAGACGAAAGGAGGGTATATCTTCACAGAAGGAGAGGAGGGATCTGGCAGTGGGGGCCACAATCTCTGGCTGTTAAAAGTGAACTTTTTCTCACCCATCATCTATCCGTGAAATCATGTCGGATAAGATTAGTCATGTGGTTTGTTAGCTACATTAGGTTGTTCATGAGAACAACTTATTTGGATGATAGTTTAGAAACCAAATATCATTTTGTAAACACTGAAATGTTTGACTATTTCCAAATAAACAACAGGAGAGAGAGAAAGAGTCAGAATTTGGAGGATGCTCATTAATACTTTAAATTTAGATCACATCATTGTTGTGCTTTATATAACAAGACATGGTTACCAGTGTAGGAAATCCCAAGAAAAGTTTCACGTTTAGTGCAAGTAATGCTCTCCCAGCAGGAAATAATTATGACCAGCTAAGTGGAAGCCGAGTCATCTCAGAATTAGCTGACTTCAGTGGATTAATTTTGCATCTGGTTAATAGAGACTACTCAAAAGTGACACACAGAAGTGTTTGCCAGGGTTATGATTCGATAATGAGCAATGGCTGGCAGTACTTCATCAGTGCCTTCAGGGTGACACATTACAGATGAAGAATCTGCGGAACAAGAAGAGCTGAGACTCCTTGGCATGATGGGAAATGCCACAAGCATCCGCGGTCTGAAGGAGTCAAAGAGGAAAATGACTTCTGGAGTAGTTCTTGGGGACAGAGAAATGGTTGGTTCATGACCCATGTTGACACCCTTCCGTTGGAGCTGCTTCTGAGGGGAGCAGGATAAATGAACAAATCCCATATGGGCCCCACATGTGGAGAAAACCAGAGTACAATGATAGGAGTGGTTTCTCAACTGAACTTTCTACTGTCGTGAGGGGTCTGAAGGTAAGACTCTGGTATCTGGCTCGTTAATGTAGTTAGTGTCATTCATGAGGACTGAGTGCAACCTTACTGTGGACTAAAGGGATGCGGTCAGAAAAAGTCATGCCCTTCCTCCTGAATATTAACCTTCATCAGGCGATGAAAGGAGACTGAGACAGAGACCCACATTGGAGCACCGGTCTGAAATCTCAAGGTCCAAATCAGGAGCAGATGGAGAGAGACCACAAGCAAGGAACTCAGGACCCGGAGGGGTGCACCCACACACTGTGACAATGGGGATGTTCTATCGGGAACTCACCAAGGCCAGCTGGCCCCGGTCTGAAAAAGCATGGAATAAAACTGGACTCACTGAACATAGCGGACAATGAGGACTACTGAGAACTCAAAAACAATGGCAATGGGTTTTTGATCCTACTGCACGTACTGGCTTTGTGGGAGCCTAGGCAGTTTGGATGCTCACCTTACTAGACCTGGATGGAGGTGGGTGGTCCTTGGACTTCCCACAGGGCAGGGAACCCTGATTGCTCTTTGGGCTGAGGAGGGAGGGGGACTTGAAAAGGAGAGGGGGAGGGAAATGGGAGGCAGTGGCGGGGAGGAGGCAGAAATCTTTAATAAATAATTAATAAAAAAAGAAAAAGTCATGCCTTCATTCATAAGACTGCATGATAACACTTCTTCAAGCATTGTATGGAAAGGTACAGTTCCATTTCCCTCGACATCCACCAGATCATAAACACAATGCCCTCTTCGTTTCCCTGTATTAATTCTTACATCTGCATCATGAGTACCAAAGTTTGGAACCCCAGCACACACACACACCCATGACCTCAGAACTGAAGGCGTGGAGATGAGAGGGCAGCAGGGGCTTGCTGACAGGAAATCTATCTGAAGGAAGAGAGCTCCAGTCTCAGGGAAGAGAGCCTGTCTCACAAAGAGAAGGTGGACAATGACAGAACCTATTAAACATCACCGTTTGACCTCGATATTTGTACCTGCACATGCAAATACAAAAAAAAAAAAAAAAAAACGAGAATTTTGTATGCTACTCAATGAAGGTAATACAATTCATTGTATTCTCCTGGCTTATTGGCAAACTAATACTTCTTAGGAAACCATTTCAACATCAACATGTTTAATTTATCAGCCAAACATAGAGTGTGGAGTTCATTTGGAGCTATTGATTTGGGTGATGGCCACTTCTAATGACACATACTATGATTCCCATCCAACATGAATGATATGAATTAGTTCCATATAATATATGATACATTATTGGCTCCTAATAAAAACTGCTAGGCTTTAAAATACTGTTGCTCTCTTCCAAGTACTGTCTCACTATCATACACATTAAAGTGAAATTAAAACCACAATGAGATGGCACGGAAGATACTTATTTTTAAAAAGAAGCAAGAGATGCAAGTTTTAGCAAGTTATACATTTTCATACATGACAAACTATATCTGGATTCAATGTCTGTTTTGGAAAGAAAAAAGTTATACCCAAGTAAGTTTGATTTAAATAACAGATGAGGCCAAATTAGTATCACATGTAACATGACTTCAGCTCAACATTTACATGGCCAGGGAAATGAGGCTAAATGCAGTAAAAATATATATATTTCCCATCAAAGCCATTCTATGCAATTATAGAACAAGAGGTTTACTATTTACTGTGAAGAGTATACACGTTCCATTGGTAATCCGTGTAGCCTTTTAACAAGAACATGGAGCCTGGTATTAAACAGACTGATATTATAGTTTTATTATTTAATAGCTGTGACATTATGTGACACTATTTTAAAAGGTTTTACTTCTTTGGGAATTTCAAACACATATAATGTATGCTGGTCATACCCATCCCCCACTTTTCCCTCTCAGCTCTTTCCAAGAGCCTCCATCACCTTCGTTCCAACTTCATGCTTTCCTGTATAATGTTTTCTTTATTTTTATGTAACATTTTATTGGTTCTTTGGATGTTTTATAAAAGGTATTTGGATCATATTCACCCCAACTCCTCTACCTAAGTCCTCCCAGGTCCACTCTTATCTCCCTGTCTCTAACTTTATGGTCTTTTTGGCTTGTTTGTTTTGAACAATAATTCAGAGTCCAGTTTTTGCTGCACATATACTCCCGAACGTGCCACTGTGCTGGGCAGTTTTATGTCAACTTGGCACAAGCTAGAGTCATCTTAGAAAAAGGAATTTCAGTTGAAAAAAATGCTTCTATAAGGCTAGGCTATAGACAAGCCTGAGGGCATTTTCTTAATTATTGATCAATAGGGAGGTCTCAGACCCCTGTGGGTGATACTACCCCCAGGCTGGTGGTCCTGGGCACTATAAGAAAGAAGACTGAGCAAGCAATGAGGAGCAATCAGGCAATCATCATTCCTCCATGATGTCTGCATTAGGTCTTGTCTACAGATTCCTACATTGTTTGAGTTCCTACCATTATTGTCTTTGATGATGAACTTTGATATGGAAGAGTAAGTGAAATAAACCCCTTTCAACCCAAGTTACTCATGGCGTTTTCTCACAGTAATAGAAAACAAAACTAAGCCAGACACAATTCAATGGAGTGTGGTCATCCTCCTAGGGGCCACATATTTTAAAAAGAAGGATCTATCCCTCTTTCAGAAGTCATCAACTGTCCATCAGTAACTCCCTGCTTAGGGTGTGGGAGCTCATGATCCTCCTCCCCTATTGCAAGAAGTTGCCTGGCTTGGTCTTGTGCGGGCAACCACAGCTGCGGTGAGTCCTTGAGTTTGTAGTGCTGTCCAGTAGACGCACTTTCTCTGTGGCCCTGCCTAGTCTCCAGCTCTCACAAGCTTTCTGCCTTCCTTTCTGCAATGGTCCTTGAGTCTTTGGGGGATGGAGTGGGTAACATGTCCATTTGTAGCTGAGCATCACCGACACTTATTCTACACTTTGCCCAATTGCAAATTTTTTTAAAAAAAAATTCTTTTTTGTTAAGCATGTCCACAGTGTGTGACAGTATTAGCCCAGATCTTGTATTAGTTGTCTTTATAGAACTATGGTAGCATGTTAGCTAAAGCATAACAAGAATGGAAAACAGCCTCTCTGTCTGATACCAGTTGTATTCATCAGCTATTGCGTATAAAATGTACACTACAAAAACCTGTCTTCAAGTACCATAGTTTGCTAAAACAAGCAAATATTTTAATAAAATTAGCACCCAGGTCTGCAGGTCAACTGATGGGCTGATCCAGATGAGCACAGCTGGGCAGCTCTACATTGGTGGGGCTTGGCTGGAAAGTGTAACCTGGGTTCAAGTCAGCACCTCATCCTCATGTGCTGAAAGAGCAACAGCTGTCTAAGAGTAGTCAGAGCATTTAGAGCCAAACTAATTAGGATAAGCAATCCGGAAACTTCCATTAGCCAGATAAGTTCTATGGCCAAGTTCAACATTAGCAGACTTAGAAAGTCTTTCACAGTTAGAAGTGCTGGCAATAAATATTTTCTATATAATAACACAAGGTGCTGAACTATCTAAGAAGTGAGTTAATTATTAACCATCATTAATATAACAAGCCTTTTCTCTATTAAGATGGAGTAAGGAAAAACACTGATTATGATCTACTTTTAATGAGAAAAGTTAGTTGTGAAAATGCACACGCACATACGCACACAGGAAGATGCTATCAGTGTTTTTGTCTGAGCATCTGGGAACCTACATGTTTTTCAATGTTTTCAAAGTCAGATGAGCTTATTGTATGTCCCCCACCATTTTTCAACAGCTTTTTAACTGGGCATGGTATATACTCATATTTTCAGTACTTGGAATAATGAAGCTGCAGGATTGCCATGAGGTCAAGTCCAGTGTAGGTTACATTGTGAGTACCAAGCTAGCCTGGACTACATAAAACCCTGTCTAAAAAGACCAGAAACAGAATAGAAAACAAACAAAACAAATTTTCACCAAACAAATACTGAGTTAAATTGTTTTCTATCTTTAAAAGACTAAACCTTATGTAAATGCCACAGCAACACACATTAATATGGTTTACCCGAGGAAAGGAATCCAAACGTAAGCTCTAAATTATAAATGTTCAAATGCACTAGGAACCTCTTGGTTCATATCTAAGAACCAATTAATATTCTATAACTTTAGCCTCCTTCCCTATGAGCTTGTAAAATGTCTTTATCTCATCAGTTGGAGGATATTTGTGCTCACTACAAAACTTCCTAGGCTTTGAAGACGTTCCAGCTTCCAAAGACATTACTAGGAAGCCTGTTTCACTCTAATTTTTAATTGGTAATTTTAATTGAAGGTAATTTTTAGTCTCTCTTCAAGACCTACCTTTTCTCTGTGCTCTTCTGCAGTTTCTTTACAACCTATCTAGCAAGTAAATAGCAATCTGTTTACTTCATTTGATATTTTACATTATTCCTGCTGTTTTTGAAACAATACCTACCAATACTAGAAAATTCAAAATTATTCATGTTTTAGATTTACATTTTAAATTATTTATTTACTTATCTATCCATTTATCCACCCATCTATCCACCCATCTATTCATCTATCTATCTATCTATCTATCTATCTATCTATCTATCTATCTATCATCTATCTATCGTCAATAAATCTGTGTTTTGTTTGTTGTTTACATGTGTGTATTGGGGGTTACCCATGCATGCTGTGGTACACATGTGGAGGACAGAGGACAAGTTGTGAGAGGGGGTTCTCTCATTTCACCAGGCAGACCTTAGGATCAAATTAAAGCCATTAGGTTTGGTGGCAAAATACCTTTATCTGCTGAGCCATCTCATGACCCCTAAATTCTTTGAATATTTCTTCTAATTTATTCTTTCCTCTTTTTTGTTTGCAATCTCAGTTTTCTTCTCTGCATTCTGGATAACACTTTTGTTTTCAGATTCATTATTTAGTTATATTTTGTTGTTGTTGTTTTCAAATATACATGGTAATTTCTGAAAAGTCTCCTGTCCTTCATCTTCCTAGTCTCTTACTTTCTTTGAAATGTGTGGCTGGAATTTATTTCATAGATGCATGTCTTTTCCAAATCTGCAATGTTTGAGCTTTAGCAGCCAGTTGGACTTGGCTGGGCTCACATTTTTTATTTGCTTCTATCGCTTATTACCCTAAAGATGTCCCTTCCTGTTCATTCATTGAAGATGTCACCTTGATGGAATTTTTTGTTGACCCTGTCCTTTGGCTTGCACAAACTCCAAGTTTGCCCCATGTTTTGTCAATGTAGTTATGGGACATCAAGTGGGCACAATGCCATTAGTACACATAGTAGCTTTGAAACTTGTTTACTTTTTGGATCGATACTTTCCTGTAATTTCTGCTGCTCAAGATCTCCATAAGGGGTGGAAAGATGTCCCAGAGGCTAAGAGCACGTGCTGCTCTAGCAGAGGACCAGGGTTTAGTTCCTAGCTACTACAGAATGTTAGTTCCTTTGTACCTCCAGCTTCAGGGGATCTGACACCTTTTTTGGTTTCTGTGGTCATCAGGAGCACATGAGGCTCCCACACATGCAATTAAAACACTTTCACAGCTAAGTGATAATAATTAAACCTAAAACATAAAATAAAAAGATATTCCTGACTTTTGTTTCTGACAAATAATGTAAAGATATGTTATTTTACTAAAGTAATTTAGTATTTTTGATGATTTTTTCTGAAATAACCATATTCTCTCATAATTTTAGAAACAAATATATTGAATAATCTTTTAAATAATATGCTGTACTGTGAAAAGCAATATTTGAATTTATGCCAATCTAAGCATCCACAAAGTCCTGAAACCTAAGTAGGCACATAATGTGTAAAAGGAAGTAGAAAGAAAAGAACAGTGCTGTCACACAATGTGTTTGCATAAAATCTCAGAAGCTACAAACCACTCCAGAAATATAGGAATATATGAAATAAATTACTAGTCACTCAAAGTAATGAATTTCTTTGCTATGTAGATTTTCTTATGAAGGATGCATAACTCAGGGAAATATTTAATTATTTGAAAAATTGCAAAAAAGTAAATGAATTGATAACATTTTTGTTTGTTTGTTTGTTTTGTGAGACAGAGTTTCTCTGTAGCTTTGGAGTCTGTCCTCTACATAGTTTTGTAGACCAGGCTGGCTTTGAACTGACAGAGATCCACCTGCCTCTGCCTCCTGAGTGCTGGGATTAAAGACATGTGCCACCATGGCCCAGAAAAATTGCTAACAATCTAAATTTATATACAGCCAGAGATTTAAAATATTTTATGCTAAGTTCAGAGGTACAATTCACATCATAGCGTTGTACTTTTATTTCTTGCTTTAAATTTAATTGTTTTCACACAAGAAAAAGATGATCTCATTATATCTTTATCCCTAACCTTTTCTACAGTGTAAAACCATCATTCCCTCTGTATACATTAGAATATAAGACAAAACAGTAAAAAAAAATAGAAACTCTTACACTTTAACACTTATTTGAGAGAAAGATCTGATGAATAGTTCATTTATTTTCAATGTTTCTCTGTTATTTCTGGCCTGTTCATTTTACCAAAACCTACTAGTTTAAAGCAGATATGGTGACTTGAGCCTGTAATTGTTGGACTTGAGAGGCCCAGGAAGGATGACTGTGAATCTTAGTCTATCCTGGGCTACATACATAGAACTTTTAAAGCTAGTGTAGATTCTATTATGATGAAATCTTGTCTTTTAAAAAGGTAATAATTGCTGAGTTGTAGTACTATGGTATTTAATGCATGTTCAGTTGGAAACTTCTTATAGGGTTGAGTCATATTAAGAAAATATTGCTTAGAAGGAAATTTGATACTAAACCTAAAAATATAAATCCTCTTGGTCTGAGAGGATGGCTCAGTCAGTAAACTGTAAACTGCAAGCAGCCTAGAAATAATGAGGGGATTTATCGATGCCTTAAATCATTTTAGAACCAATTCATGTTCAAGTAAATGAACCCAGTGGAGAGTCACAACCTTTCCATTTGACAGGGTGTTATGCATAGTGTAATGTACTCTATCCCTGTTCCGGCTTTATATCATGAAAGGCAACAGTTATCGATGATTTATGGACCATGAGGTGAATTAGATGACAGACAGAAGACAGTTTTCAGCATGGAATTCTGTGTTTTGATATGAGGAGGGTTTGTCTTTCCTGTTTATTACACACACCTCTCCATTATACGAGAGTGAAGCTTCGACAAACATTTACTTTCGTACGTTTCTACTGAAAATTGAAAGGCAATATGGCAGATTAATAACACTAACCTTAAGAACACTGGAAACTGAAGGAAAAGAAATGTTTCATGAAAAATTTACCTTGTTGAAATATTTTTCAGTAATCTTGCAAATAATTATGTGTTTAGATCCATAGCCATGAGGACAACTATAGAGGTAAATATAGCACCTCCTGTTCAAAGATTTTAAATACCTTAAGTTGCCTTCATAGCATGGGTAAATATATCTTGATATAGTTCTTCAATTCCTTAGTTAGTCAGATGTCAAAGACAGAAAAGTTGGCTCTAGAATCTTCCTTAAGGAAAAACCATTCATGATTCTCTTTTCTTGCAGACTTAACCACACCAGATAACACCAGGCCCTAAGGTTTCCAAGTGTGGCCCATGGAAGTGGTATTGACGTGCTTGAGTTTCTCTTTGTCAGCTTGGCTAGAAAGCTCAGGTGATTCATTAGCAGGATACTCTAGTGGAAATCCCATGTCCTATAGTCTACATATAACAGCTATACATTTGGTTTATGCATTATAATACTAGTTGATACAATAATCTGAACACAGCACACCTCAAAATGTTGCTATTGTGTTTACAGAAGGGTTTATATGGCTTTGAAAACTCTGGTGTAATGATGACTCATTGGTTCACGATAGTAATAAAAGGTCTCTTGGGCATACACACATAAGGCTTGATATGGTATTCCCATCTGTATGCTGTGAATACCATTGGTTAATAAAGAAACTGTCTTGGGCCTGCACAGGGAAGAATTGAGGTAGGTGGGGAAAACTAAAATGAATGCTGGGAGAAAGGAGGCAGAGTTGAAGAGAAGCCATGTAGCCCTGCTGGACACAGATGCTGGAACTTTACCTGGTAAGCCACAGCCTCAGGCGATACACAGATTAATGGAGATGGGTTAATTATAGATATAAGAGCTAGCTAGCAATATGCTTAAGTAATTGGCCAAGCTGTGATTTAATTAATACAGTTTCTGTTTTATTATTTCGGGGCTGAGCAGCCAGGAACCAACAAGCAGCCTCATTACAACAACGGCTATTGGATGAATCTATTGATTTGTAAAGCAAGGATACAGCAGCAGTCAATGACTTCTAGCATTGCTCAAATATAAAATTATGTTGTAGAAATAGAAGAGACTTTGTTTAATTCTCATTTTAGAAATAATAAAAATAAAAGTGAAGAGCTGATATATATATATATATATATATATATATATATTTGAATCCAAGTATTTAGATTCAAGTTGCATGTATGCTCAGGACTGAGCAAAAGCCTTACCAGGGCTCAAGTAAACAACACACCCTGGTGGCCCAGACTGTCATGTCACCCACCGTGACTTACTAAGCAGTATCTCTTCAACATTTGGGCAAGGCTAAATAACTACCCCTGTATCTGTTGCATGAAGAGGAAAAAGAACAAAGCATGAATTGCAAGCTTTCCCTTCAGTATGTAGTACAAGCTGAAAGTGGACAGGATTCAACTATGAGCTCTCTCTATGGTGACCTCTATGAGGGAATCTCTCTTTGGACAACACAACTTGTTTCTCTCTCCCCTGCTCTCTTTTAGAAAAATAATGATCCAAGGTTATAATATATTCAAATCCATGAAGTGACAAATAGCTAGGTAAGAGATAGAGTGAAAGATTAGGGGCCAGAAATTCTGAGATCATGAAATGTGGATGGAGAAAATGGGAGCTGGAGTAACGTGTGAAGATGTTTGTGTTTCATGTTAATGTCCAAAGGAGAGCATCAACCCCGGACAGTCACTAAACAAGAAGTCATTTAGAGTAGACAAGTCAAGCAGTCAGTGTCAGCCATCCTCTGACATCAGAGACTCCAGTGTTTGAATGGGCACATGAACAGAGCGGCCATGTGTGGGGGATGGAGGTTTTGCAGGGGCCCAACCACACAAGCTTCCATTTACCGAGGCTGGTATAATTTCTATTACTGTCACACATCCAGGACAGCAACAGACATTGACGCTGAGCTCCAAATAGAGTGTTATTCCTTCAAGACACCAACAGCCACCTGGTAGCAAACTGAGAGCATGTTGGTCTCCATCTGCCGTTTAAGGGACAGTGACTGAATTTGAATTAAATTTGAATTGGCAAATATTCAAGACATGGATTTACTTTTCCTGGCCTAAGAAACTCAGACTGTACTATCATCTATGGGATTAAAAAGAGTTCGTGCACCCACCATAGAACCCATAGCATTGCATCAGAATAAGGCCAAGGTTCTTAATCAGGGACCACAGAACCCTAGACTATTTCCCAGACCATAGGAGGATGCTACTGACATCTAGTGGCTAGAGGCCAGGGTTGTTGCTAAGCATCTTCCAATACTAAAGTCAGACTTTTTTTTTTTTTTTACTAAGTATCCCGCCGCAAACATCAATATCTAACTATTTTAAAACTCTAAGCTATGAGGTATCTCTTCACTGTTTTCTACAAGTCCACACTAATTTTCATTCCCACAAACAATTCCCAAGGGTTCCTTATTTTCCAAAACTTTGTCAACACTTGTCCCTTGACTTTGGGATAATGTCTGCCATAACAGTTATTAATTAATATATCATTATGGTTTCCAGTTGCAATTCCATAATTATTAGTGATTATGTACATATAGTTTTTCAACCACCTGTTGGCTATTTGTACATATCTTTTCAAAAATGTTCATTCTTGGCCTTTACTAAAAAAATCATATTATTATGTTATTTTTCTTGTTACTGAGTGTTTACATTGTTGAGTACTTTGAAAATTAACTCTTTATTAGTTATAAAACCCACAACATTTTGTTTCACAATATAGGTTACCTCCACTCTGTTGATTATTTCTTTTGGTGTATTCTTCTGACTCACTTTATAGAAACAGTACAATAGTAGGCTATTGGTCCTGTGACATCCCACACCATCCTCAAACGGTCAACACTAAAGAGCAATAGAACAGCTAATGTAGGCACAGGGGAAACACAAGGCTAAGAATGCTCCTAGGTGCTTTCCTTTCCTCATTGCTGTCTCTAAATACCTGACAAGAAGCAACTTCAGGAAAGACTTGTTTTGGCTCAGTTTGATGGTAGGTAGGAAGGCATCTGGGGCCTTGTCCATGGTGTTGAGAACATGTCAGTGCATCAAAAAGTAAGAATTTAGGTTGGAACTGGACTGGCCACACTGCTCCAACTCTATACTGCCAGCTAGACTCCACCCCTTAAAAGTTTCACAGCTTTGCACAGCATTGCCATTGGCTGGGAACCAAGGAGACACACATGTGGGCTTGAAGGGGATATTTTACAACAGAAATACAAATGCTAGGTGAAATAATCTTTCATAACACTATGTGTAATCGAATTAATGGCCATAGTTTTGTGCTGTGCCTATCAATCAAAATACATGGTGCTACTTATTAACATAATGCTATGTTAATAATTTTATTCCCCCTCATTTATTATTTTATATATGAGTTTTTATATGTTAAGTCAGGTTAGATTTTAGATAACTAGTTAGGTGGACTCTGGTACTGAATGTCTTCTCATTTGGGGGACTGAATGAGAACTTAACTGGAATGATAGCTCCAATCTTGGGAGGAAACTTGTACTGGCTGGTTTTGTGTCAACTTAACACAACCAGAGCCATCAGAGAGGAAGGAGCCTCAATCAAGGATATGCCTCCATGAGTTCCAGCTGTAAGGCATTCTCTCAATTAGTAATCAATGGGGGAGGGTCCAGCCCACTGTGGGTGGTGCCATCCGTAGGCTGGTGGCCTTTGGATCTATAAGAAAGGCTGGTCAAGCCATAGGAAGCAAGCCAGTAAGCAGCACCCCTCCGTGGCATCTGCAACAGCTCCTGTCTCCAGGTTCCTGCCCTGTTGGAGTTCTGACTTTTTTCAAGAATGAACAGCAATGCTGGAGTGTATGGCAAATAAACCTTTTTCTCCTCAAAAAAAAAAAATACATGTTGCTAATTAGTTAGTAAAGTATTCCAATGATCAGGAGTTGAAGTAGAGATGACTCATAGGAAGTTTTTAATTTATTTATTTTTATGAAGTTCTGTGTAGGCAGAGGCTGCTCGATCATTCCTGGCTGCCTAGACCTGAAATAATCACACAGAAACAATATTATTTAAAACACTGCTCGGCTAATAGCTTAAGTATATTGCTAGGTAGCTCTTATATCTTAAACTAATCCATGTCCATTAATAATTGCATCACCACAAGGTTTTAGCCTACTAGCAAATTTTCAGTGGGCTCCAACAGAGGCATCTGTCTCCTGTGGTGGCTATTTGGCTTCTCCCTGACTCTGCCTACTCTCTCTCTCTACACCTCTGTTTGGATTTCTCACCTGGCTTTACTTGTTAAGCCATTGGCTGAAAACAGCTTTATTCATTAGCCAATCGAAGCAAAACATGTACAGAAGGACCCTCTACATCAGTTCTAATGTCTGTGTGCTTCTAGAAATGAAAGCTTTCCCTCAGGGAAATAGAAGCTGTGATTTCTGTCTGTGGACTTCAGCGTCCAAACATCAAAAGACTCAGTGGACAATGAGGGGACACCATATTAATAGAAGCAATTGCTCTGATTCCCAGAAGAATAGCTATTCACATATCAGGGAGAGAGAACAATACATTTACATTTAGATAGCTCTTGGTACTTCCTTGCCCAACTTTGATGATAAATTAATAAACAGTAACCACAGTCTGAGAGAGAAGATGTCGAGGTCCTGGGATTCAGGTAGTAGTGATGTCATCCCACCAGGTGAGTCATCCCAAGTGCTAGCTGTATCTTGTCTTTCAGATAATTGTTCATGGACACATCGATCTTTTTATTCTCTACTCTGCCTCAAGGGTCCTGTGATTAAACCAGAGCAGCAACTGTTAGAAATAGGGAGGAAAACAAGCAAGACAGTCATTTCTTGTTTCTTCTTTATCTTTATGAAATACCTGATGATAAAAATGGATAAAAGGAATTAGTCTACCACATACTTGATTCAAAGCATGTTTACATAAATTAGTTCTGATTTAAGTTGGCTCAAACACATCATGGCTTCTTTACTTTCTCTTCCTTTCAGGCACGTTGGCTTTGTGCATGCCAGTGTGGATGTCAGCCATATTTAGGAAGACTATAGCTTTGAGTTATTTGAGCTATTAGAGTATGGATTTTATGTTCTTTCATTTCTCTTTTTTTATATAACAGCTTATGTCGTGGATGAAAGTGGTTGAAGTTTATGGACAATGTCAAGTGCTAACTGAACCACAAATGGAGAACCTTCACCAATAGTTACACACCCTCATTGACACTATTGTCCCTCAACTAAAGAATGGATAAACAAAGTGTGATACATTTACACAATGGAATACTACATAGTGGTAAAATATAATGACATCTTGAAATTTGCAGGCAAATGGAAGGATCTAGATAAAGCTCTATTGAGTGAGGCAACACAGACCCAGCAAGACAAATATAACATGTATTTGTTCATAAGTGGCTTTTAAACATAAAACAAAGAAAAACCAGGCTACAGGCCACAACCCCAGAGAAACTAGACACCAAAGAGGACACTAAGACATACATTGATCTACAAAGATCTCCTGAGTAAATTGGGAGCATGGGGGTCATCGGAGAGAGTGAAGGGAAGGAAGGGAGTGGTGAAATATGTGTAGCTCAATAAAACAGTAAAAAATAGAATAAAAAAACAGTAAAAAATAGAATAAAAATAAAAAGAAATTATTGGCCATACCTAAGATAAAACCTTTTCCACTAAACAATAAACTTAATACCCTTAAATGGAAATTCTGGTGGAAAAATGATAAATCACAACCAAAACAAGAATAATAGGAATAAATTCTTATTTAGTACATATTATAATCTACTAGTAAAATACTGGTCCCAGAAGTTTCCTTTGGAGAAGGCTTTTAATGATAATTTTCTTAAACTGATAATACCTCAATTTCTTCTTTCATTTTGTAAACTTAGTTCATTTTATCAATTTAAAGTTTATCCTTTTAATATAATTTTTAAATTTATTTTCACTAAAATTTTTTTACAGTGTTTAATATTTCTTCTTTACTATTTATTAATCATTTTTATTGTATATATGGAGATTATGTGTGTGTGAGTGAGATGTGGTATGTGTGGTGTGGTGTGTGTGTATGTGTGTCTTGTATGTGTGTGTGTGTGGTGTGTGTGTGTGAGAGAGAGAGAGATGTGGCATGGTGTGGTGTGGGGGGACACACTTTCTATGGCAGGGGTGTAGAAATCAGAGGACAACTTTTGAGAACTGCTTGTCTATTTGCACTCTGGGTTCTGGAGATCAAACTTACACCATCAGGTTTTCACAGATTGCTCTTTTACCAGCTAAGCTCTTTGGCCAGCCCTCATTCTTTATTGCACAACTAGATTTCCATCTGGTATCATTTTCCCCAGCAGGGAAAAACTATAGTTCTTCTTGTAGTACATATATGATCATTAATACTTTTTGAAAGTGACCAATTATTTTTCTTTCAATGGTTTAAAGATGTTGTTCTACTACTTTCTCATTTTCAATATTTCTGTTAAGAGGTCTACCTTCATTTTCATTGCTGGTAATAATTAATATAACTTTCTTTCATTTATTTCACTTGCTTTCTATTCAACTTTAGTTTTCGGAAGCTTAATGTAATGAACCCTGTCCCTTCCTTTTGTTTGGTTTGAGTCTTTTAATAATGTGTAGATAAAACTCTGAAATGCTCCAGTTATATTTCTTCAAATATTTTTTCTACCCGCACCATCTTATTTTTTAACACCCCAATTACAGACAAATGTTATCTCATTTGCTATTTTACATGATGTTCTATAATAGAATTTTAATTTTCTGTTCTTATTAGTAATATTGATTTATAAATGAGTGGGTTCCCTTATGGTATTTTTCTACATGTGTATGTTGCTTTGATCTCATTTTCAATTTTGATGATAAACTTACACAGAACTAATTAAGTGAATTAATTAATAAATAAATGCTTACAATAGCAATAAAATTGAAATATTTTCTGGAAGAAGTAATGTGAAAGACTTCCATGGAAAGAGTACTATTTAAAGTACACCGAAAAGAATAATGAAAAATTTTAGTCAGGGCCTTTTGACTAGATAAAGTCTGAGGAAGGGATCAGAATATAGTAAAATGAGACGTTACACATTGTGGATTCTGAGGAACAGCAGAGCCAATTTATAGAAATATGAATTTGGTTCTTTAGACATTATAGATTTTTGAAGAAAGAAAATATTATATGCTTTTGGAAGATAGCTATGGTTGCCATTGTGTTCAGGATGAATTGTGGGAGTGGGTGGTACAAGAGCTGAGACAACTGGGAAGGTGGGGAGTTTTAACTGAAGAAGTGAATCAGTGAGGACCAAGAAGAGGAGGCCGAAAGGAGTAGCTCTGACTGCTGCTGAGCTGCACTGTTTACAGATGTTTACACCTGTGACTTGCTCTTGAGACATTTAGCATATTAGTATTTTGTATAGCATATAAATATAGTCTTTAACTAGAACATTTTATTGGCTAACCATGTAACATACTATTTTAAATTATTGAGCACTGATTCAATATGAAAATGTTTGTCACCAAAACCCAAAGTGAAAACACAGATGCCCGGAGAGAGAAAAGTTGGCAGTACAACTTCTTGGAATAGTTTTCTTTTCTTTTTCCTTCCCCTTGTCTTTCTGGCACACAATAGGCAATTATGATTCAGGTGTATTTGTTTATTCTGGTAGAAAAAAAATCCTTCCATAGAAACAAAAGTGTCATTCTAAAGACCTAGACAAAATCAACACCACTCTACTCTGCCATGTCTTGCATGACTATAAGGAGGTCACACTTGGGGACTGCCCATCAGTCCTCCTTTGTCTCTTTTCAGAAAGGCATCTTGCAGATTGTAATACTTCTCCATGTTCTAAAGCACCATTTGCCCAGGCAAGAAGTGTTGGGTGTCAAGGAAGGGATGGGAAATTGTAGATGTTTCTTATGTGGGTACTCGGAAAATCATTTCCTAGTTTACTCATCATTGTGTCTTTCTTCCAGTTCTCTGTTTTTGTTCTAAAGCACAGTGGCACAAGGTGTGCTTTCTTCCTGATTCTCAAAAGAACTGTATTTGCAGAAAATTTATAACGTTAAATTCTACTTTTAGCCAGGAAATGCAAACAAAGCTCCGAGACTGCTTGTTACTTGACCCCAAATTCATTTCGTGTTGCTATAGCATCACTCCTGAGAAAATGGGCAGCCTATTTTCCTCCCCCATAGCCACACTCAATGGGCTTTTGTCAGCTCTTGAATTATAGCATTAAAATTTAAATACTAGAGATTTAATGGGGGATTATTATGACACCCTAGTGCATTCCTTCTGTTGCTATTAGCAACTACCCCAAGGATGAGAAACATAGTTTTTAAAGCTGCTACTTAAAAACAGAACAAAAGAAAGAAAAAAAAGAAAATAAGAAAAAATAAGAAAGATATACCTACTATTTTTAGAGCTACATAAACTGAGTATCTTTTTATATTAATGCTTATTAATATAAAATTTATATTAATATGAGTAGAATACCGTTAGAAAATAACTCCAGTTCAGAGATGTGAGGGCTTCTCATTTCATCATGTAGTGGATTCACCCTACAAAAGCAAATGATATATTCATAGGACCCGAAAAGATGAACTTCAGTCTGCTGCTCCCAAACCCATTCTCCACTGTCTGGAAGATACACAATGACAGTGACGCTGAGCTGACAATCTCAGATCCTCCCAAGTCCTGTTACAGTCAAAGGGTCTACCCAAACCTTCCGAGAGATCTGTCTGCCTATGATGATGGAGCTGCTCAGGAAGGGATGCTAAGAGAATCACGTCCTGGCACCCCACAAATGGAAGGGAAAGCGGCTTGCTACAGCAGTGTTTCTGTCGTTGCTTATGCCATTGGTTATGTTATGTTTCAGAAGGCATGGACAATAAACAACAAAGCTAGGCAGTGCTTAGCTTTTGCTTAGTTATATAATCCAAAAAGTTTCTGTGCATAATTTTCAACCACATGTATTTATTTATTTTTTTCAGTCAAGGTTTTAATTCCTTGTTATTCTAAACTCCCATTTTTATTCTAAAGGCAGTCCCGGGTTTGCCTGCAGGATTGCATCTTTCTGTTTAGTATGAGGATTTTAGATTCTTTCCTAGATTCCAGGGAAAATGTAGGCTATCTTCTGTACTTTTTTCTGGATGGTACTTTTCAAAAAAAAATTCTTTTCGTTTGTTCGTTTCTAGTTTTTAACAGTTCTTTGGAGTGGATACAGGTTCACTGCAGAAACAGTACAAGACAAGCGACAGACAATAAATGAGCAAATCTGTGAATTCTCAGAACTCAGAGATAGGATCTGCTCACCTAAATGAGAGGCTCTTTATATCGCAGGGAAAGTAAACCTTCTTTCCCTGCAGACGTCCAGGTGCCCTGTCCTTTGCTGACGGAGGGAGTCCATTGCCAGACTCTCATGTAACTCCGCACACATGGTTATGCATGCTAAATTTTATGTTATTTTCAGCAGCTTGCTTTCTGTATAACCACAAATACTGAAAGCAGTATAAGTTGCAGCATCCGTATGGGGGAATCTAGGGCTCATAATCTTGTGGGTAGGAATTTGAAGTCTTGAGGGAGGAGAATAAGGGGTTTGCCTCAAAGGAGCCTTAAGAGAGCACACTGCTTTTCCGATTTGGATGTAAGGTGTTGGTCAATAAATGACCTCTGCCTAGGAGGCTCATGGGTCCCTCTTATTCTACTAGTCATTGGGTCCCAGAGGAGTCAGGTGACAGTGTCTTGAGTATTTCACGGATGAGGTTCTTAACTTTCTAGTCTCCTTTTCAGCACTTTGGCTGCAATATCAAGTGTACTCTCTACCATTGAGCTATATTATCCACGGCCTTCTTTCTATCTTTTTGTTTTTTGTCTTGTCATCGGGTCTCGGTTGCCTTCTTCGACTTTGAACTTGTAAACTTCCTACTTCTCTCCTGCCCCACCTTGTATTTGGAATACAGACCTGTGCCAGCAGGCTTGGCAATAAACTAACTTTCAACATCTATCCTTTGCAAAGCTTGTGTCTTAGCCTCTTTAGAGAGGTGATAGGCTCAAGGTTGCCTCTGTCATCAATGGACTGAAATCTAAGCTTAAGTGCATGGGTTCCATCAGCATTTCTCAGCCTGGCACTACTGAGGTGAGGGCATCCATTCGGACACAGCCGCCACAAGAAGCTTGCTAGAACTTGTCCAAATTGGCCAGCCCATCAGTTTGCATTGCCTTCCCTGTTATCAATACAGTTCAAATCAATTTCACTAAAGTGTAATGTCTTTTGAAACTACCGGACTCAATAAGATGTTGCCTTCAACACTCGCAACCAACAGGTTCCTCATCATAAGGAATCTGGTGCATGTGACCAGTAGTCTCTTTGGAGGACAGGAAGGTCTCTCAGTCCAGCAATTGCACTTATGGCAGTGAGAAAATGGCAATCGGAGGCTATGAAAAGTAAGTGGGCCTCCAAGGATAAGCAGTACATTGCACTCAGTTTGTCAGTTTTATAGGATTTGAACAAGTGTTAGTTCACATTCCAAAACAAAGAATGTCTCATGATCTTGGCTTACTTCAAACACTGTGTTGAATAGCAAGACTCCCATCATGATCATGAAGCCATTATTACATTTCATTTCAGTTTTGGAGACTTTGATTAACTAGCCATAGCTTTTTTCTTTCTTTCTTTCTTTTTTTTTTTTTTTTTTAGCTAGGGCCTGAAAACTTGTTCCCCTGTTGCCATGGTAACAGCCACTCATCCATCCTCACAGAAAGAGGGTGAAGAGTAACCATACAACTCTTCCAAGATTGTGTTAGTCACAGCTCCCACTACTCAACTTCCAAATCCTCATTCATGGGAGGAACTGTGGCGGTTTCTTGTTGGGCATTTGCTAGCTGATCGTGGCATTCTTGCCACTTTCTCAAATTCAACCCAGGGCCTCCAGCCTATGAGTATCACTACCCATAATGGGGTGGACTCTCCTATATCAATGCACAATCAAGAAAATATCACACAAACCTGCCCACAGAACAATATGATGGGTAGTTGAGTTCCTTCTTCCCAGGTAAGACAAGTCAACAACCAGGACTGGCCCTCATGCAGGCTAAAAGTCTAGTCTACAGTTTCGTTGATGCAAAGTATGACATGAAATGTCCACGTGAAGATAAACGACTTTATTATAGCATGGTGAGGACGAAGGACATCCAACTTCCTTCTGAGCATTTCCTTTGCCCCCAAACCTTGAGGAAATGACAAAGACAGGGCAGTCTGTCTTCTAGAAGATCTCTTCATATGGGGAATGTAAATCTTAAACTGAAAAATAACTATATCCCTCCTTTTAGTCCCTTCCCCTGGAGGGAGACAGTACCTTTATGACAGTAGGCAGCAGGCATGCCAGATTTTTGTTCTAGTGGGAAACATCATCTCCCACTTGTTTATTTCTATTTAGAATTCCAGAATGAAGGAGGCTGGATGAGATAGTCAGTGCCTTTGCTCCCAAGATGGGTCAAAATATGTGGAGTCCATTGGTTACTGCTTTCTTGCACAGTATACATGGATATATACATAAATATACTACAGATATACTTAGAGGTACTTGGAAACACTCTGTCCCTTCCTTAGAGGTGAGTGAGCACTTCTATTAAAAACCATTGATCCCTGTGGCATGATCTTCCTATGACTATTACTTCCTCTGGATAATTTCCCTTTGGTAGAAGGAAAAATGGATTTGCTTAATTTGAACAAATTTTCCCAAGGTTTTTTTTTCTATTAGGAAATGTTAAAATTATGAACACAGTTTTTCAAGTTTGTTATATTAGGAAATGTTAAAATTAGTATATCAAACAGGCATACCCAGAAATGTCTTACTTCCCGTCGTAGAAGAAAATACATCATGGACCTCTCACACATGTTTTCATTTCCTGTTTTACTTTTTCAATTTTGCTTGTTTTGATTTGAGACAGGTGTTCCCTTTGTAGCCAGAGCTAACGCAGAAATCCCTACACAGATCAAACTGGCCTCCTCTGAGTCTGCCTTCCAAGTGCTGAGTTTCCAGAGTTAAACTACCATGCTGGCATCAGAATGTTAATGTCATTGTTCTCGGGCAAGTTAGCTGAAAGAAGCATTGAATGCACCTAAGTGTTTAATAAAATGCCTTACATATAATGGCATGGAGCCAATGCCACTGTTTCTAAGTGACAGAGTCCTTGTTTGAAAGAAGTTGAAGAGAAAACTAAGGCCAGCATAGAGTTGCATGTTTGTTTCCTTAGAACTGAAGGTATACTTGGTCTGCATTATTCCATCATGAAATCTAAGTTTCTGTCTAAGCTTATTCAAAAAGAAGAATAAAAGGTTTTCTGAAAAATTAAAAGATGTCAAAGTCTTCTCACTTGTGATTTTAAATACATGACCATTTTTTCTTTTTTTTTTTTTTTAAAAAAGAGTTTTGTGACTGGATCTCATAAAACCAAATCCATATGTTTGCAATTGTATCTATTTTTTGAGATTGTGGCTAACCACTATTCTTATAATAAACTTTTTCCAAGATTCCACTGATTATCTTAAAACTTCACTGAGAATAATTTGAACTGCTAGCATCATAAACACATCATGAACACTTGGTAAACCTTCTATAGAATTCACTTTATATTAAGCAATGTAACCTATACTATATGATCACAATTTAACATACCTCCAAAACACAATATTTTAGCAAAATTCTGTGTCATTGCCACATGGTATCATTTATTTGTTTCTACTCATTTCTTCTTAACAAGAAAATATCTCATATTTGTATTAATCCTTCCTGGAGGAGAGTCAGACTCTTAGGATTTTGGCGTCCTTCATCAGTCACATATAATCCAATTGAAGATCAAACTAATAACACCTACTCTGTTTGGTAGGTTAATCAAATCAACAAATGTTAGTCATAGATTCAAAGGGATATAGACATCGCAATTATGTGATACTGAACATATGTATAAAATGTTTTAATAAATGCCAGGCAGACTTCAATGAAATACAACTTTCAGTAACTAAATTATAAACTTTAAAATTAATAATTTAGTGGATAATAAGATTAACCTAAATCAAAATGACAGTAAGTCAGTCAAAATCTTATATAAACAACAACAAAAATGCAAAAAATAAAGGGCCATTAAAATGTTTCTGCAGGTAAAAATGATCCCTTTCCAGCCTGGCAATCTAAGGTCTATCTCTGTAACTCTCAGGCTGAAAGGAAAGAACTAACCCCTCAAGTTGTTCCCTGATCACCATACTTTTGGTCCCTGGCACACATAAGCCCACACAGGCGAAAAACAAACGAAGTAACATTTTAATTAAAAATGCAACTGAAAAGGAAAATTAAAATTTCTAAACCCTTTAAAGAAACTTTATGTGTACAAATGTTTTGCCTACATGCATTTATGCCTATGAACCATGTGTGTGCCTGGTGCTCTCAGGGGGCAGAATAGACTTCAGATTTCCTGGGACTGGAGTTACAGACAACTGTGAGCTTCCATGTGGGTGCTGGGAATCGAACTTGAGTCCTCCAGAAGAGCAGTCAGTGTTCCTAACTGTTGAGCCATCTCTCTAGTTCCTACAAAGCAGTTTTTAAGGGATCTAAAAAAGAAGTGTCCGGTATATCTGTTTGCAAACAGAAGCTTGGGTTTACCTATTAACAAAGAACAGAAACTACTATGTGACAGTTTCATGAGTAGACCTGATTTTTGAAAAGGTGATAATGAAACCTTTCCAGAATGCATAATTTAACAACTATAAATGAGTAACAGATGTTTATCAATAAAGTAGCAAGAAGTCGGTCATTACGTAATCCTACCCACTGAAGCTTTAGAACTCCAGAGACAGAGAATGTTCTTTCCAGCAGGTTAAGAAGATAACGCTCTTTTTGTCTGTGCTACAGATATTTAAGAATGTAGTTCAGTTGGTACAGCGCTTGCCTAGCTCACTGAAGACCCGGTGTTTAATCCCTAGTATGTTATAAACCATTCATGAAGGCACATGTTTGTCATCCCAGCCCTCAGAAGGTGTGGGCAGAAGGAACAGAAGATGAAGGATATCCTCAGTTTCTAAGCAAGTTAGAGAGGCCAGTGTAGGAGACGTGAGACTGTATCAAAAACAGGCATTTTATAAAGCTAATAGCACAATTATTTTGTCACATACAGTTCTAGAGTTCCAAAGTCTGACACTTATCTCACCAGGCTAAGATTGAAGATCAGCAAAACAACTTCCCCTCCTTGTCTTTAAGGGTTGCCCACCTTTCTTGGGTCATTTCTTCTGCTTCCATCTTCAAAGCCCACTGTGGTCAGTTGAGTCATCATAGGCCTTCTCTCTGTGTCTCCATACCAGAGCACAGTCCCTGCTGCTACAATGGTTATGATTAGATTGCGCCAACCTGCTTCCTCCAGGGTCATCTTCCAATCCCACCATCTTTATTTAACATGAACAACATCAGAATAGGAACTTCATCCAAGTCACACCTTCAGGGAATGGGGAAACCTCCCAAATAAGTCATGATCCTCAAGTTGCCTAGCTGAAAGTTCAGTCTGAATTCAGTGGGATCTAGATACAGGAAGCTTGAGAATCTCACTCCAAAATACATGAAGGAAATGAAAGACCCAAGATCAGTGAAAACAAGTGAGGTGATTATGTGAAGGAATTTTCCTCACTAGACAAAGCCTGGATGATGGCAGTAGTGTTGGATCACGAACAAACAGGATACTGACAAGAGAAAAAGGAAAAATGCTTGGCAAGTAGAAGACAAATCAATGAAAAGCGGGGATGCAGCCCAACAATGTTCATGAAATGGGTTGTTCATTTTGAAAACTGTGGAAATAGGTCTCTACCTCACCTGACTCCTATACACAAACTCCAGTCATCCTGTCCTCAGTGTTTAGAAAGGGAGGTTATTACAGGTTAGGAAAAAGGGGTTTCTCTGTAATCTTGGGGCTAAGATAAATTGTCTTCAACAAGACAAAAAGTACAAGCTAAGAACACACATCTGATAACTTCTACTAATTGCAATAAAGAGTTACTGCCCCATAGAAGACACCACAACAAATACTAATAGCAAATAGCCAAAAATTAGAACTTATCAGCCTTCCATGAAACCAAAAAGTCATATCCTTAAAAATCCAAGTTACCACGCAGAAATGACAGCAATGCAAGACCTGTAAGACCAATGACCTGATGGGGAAAAAGTGATAAGATGCATACATAGACATATTTTACATAACAGAGGGGGACCGGATACAGGGAATATTCTTAAGGCATTAGCAATGAGGGGGATACAGTTTAATGGTCTGACAGATTGTTTTATGATCACTAGATGGGCAAACCTTAACTATGAAAATGGCTTGTTGAGGAAGATGTGAGGTTTAGAAAGTCATGTGAACTAGCGGTAGGACAGCTGGTTGGAGAACAACTTAGCGCTGTGGCACCTGTGACAGGCAGCTTGCACAGGTCACATGTTCCTGCCGTATCATTCCAGGTTGGCATCTAGGGAAACCTCACATGTTCTCTGGATCTTGAAACAGGTCCGGGAATTTTTGCAACATCTTTGCCTGTCTAATGAAAAAAAAAAAAAAAAAAACAGCAATGACAAAAAACATTTGAACAGAAATGGCTGTGGCCAGAAAATACAGTAAGAAGGGCAAGGGCATAGCTGCACTCTGGGATATTATATAGCAATAAAAATGATGAAGTCTTCAATTGTATGTACATCAGAGGGTAGGGAGTTCTGGAAAAAAAAACATCATGCGATGTGTGTCAATTTCCTGATACAAAACAAGAAAAACACAAGTGTATCTGTTAAGCAATATATTTGGGAAATTGAAAAACAACAAGGAACAATAAGGCCCAATATTCACAATACCGGCTCCCTTTGCTCAGGGGACGGTGAAACAGAGATATACATACATAAAACAACAGGCAGCTCAAAAGTTAATATGTCTGGAAACAGAGCTAGAGAGATGGCTTGCTGCTCTGGCAAAGGGCCAGAATTCAGTTCCTATCACCCGCATTTGGCTCCTCACAACCACCTGTAAGTCCAGCTCCAAGGGATCTGCTGCCCTTCTCTGGACTCCCCAGTCACTACGCTCATGTGCACATAGTCCCACCCCAACACAACACACATATAAATGAAGCAAAAGAGACAGAAAATAAATAAATAAATCTGGAAATGCTTAATTATTTTCTTTTGATGCTTCCAAACTCATGCATGCATTGCCTATGTTACACTTACATTAAATTTAAATTAAAAACTAAATTTTGTTGTTTTTTATTACATATACATGCCAAATACACTTATACGGTTCCATTATTTTACTTTTTCTAAATAGGCTCATACCTTTTGACTTGTGAGGGATTTTCTTTTTTTTACTGGTAAGATAATGTGAGCATCTCATCCATGAAGACTACATTCTGACATAACTTTGAGGACTTGAGAGATGGCTCAGTGGTTAAGAACACTTACTATTCTCACAGAGAACATGATCTTGGTCCCCAGTGCTAACATAGTAATTTAAGACTGTCTGTTAACTCCACTTCGAGAAGATCTGATACTCCTTTCTGGCTTCCACGGGCAACAGACATGCATGTAGTGTATATACATATGTGTAGGCAAAGCCCTGATACATATGAAATAAAATCAATATATCTTTAAAGGAACTTAAAAAGACATAACTTCTAAGGACTGCAGAACTTTTCGTTATCTGAATTTTTATGGTTTATTTATCCTTTACCGCAATTCCAATTTTACACTCATTCTTGTTTTGTTATGGTGAAGGTGAACATTCTTGAAGCTAATCCTAATACATAACCCTGATCATTTCCTTAATATAAATTCTAGAAGTGGTGCAGAATCAAAGTCAATCCATCTGAGAGGTCACACTGACATTCGCTTTTACTGCTCTCCTAATTCTGTGCCAGGTTTCTTCCACTGTCAGGCAGCTTGGTATGAATGAAGAGTCTGCTGGGAGGAGTGAACTTAGGCAAGGGTGAAACCCACATAGGATTTTCTTATCATTATTCCTCACTCTCATCCTCTATTCTTATACATAAATAACTGATGGGTTATTTCACCCAGAATTGGAGAAAACCAGAAGGAACAAAGATGAAGATTGGTATCTGGTCACATAGAAGCCAATTCTCACCAAAAGTCAATCTAAAACAACCATCTTCTGTAAGATTCTAGAAATGATTTTTAATCAATAAAACAGAAGGATGCTACTGCAAAGAAAAGAATAGTTAAAGACAAAAGATGTTACTTGTAATTAAAAAGTTACTTCTAGATATAAAAATATATGTTTTCAAAGATATGTTTGTCTTATGGAGATGAATGCTTGTCTGCATGTGTGTGTGCATGTGCACTATGTACATGCTTAGTGCCAATGGGCACCAGAAGAAGGTGACAGACACCCTGGAAACATACAGCTGTGAGATGTAGTGTAGGTACTGGGACTAGAACCTGGGTCCTCTGTAAGAGCACCTCATACTCTTAAGTGCTGAACTGTCTCCAGGCCCAAATTAAGAACACTTTAAAGGCAGTATTGTGAACATGAACTTATTCATAGAGGGGCTAAAATGGGGAGCAGCTAGGGCAGAAGATCTAGTAGTTGATCTAAAAAAGGAAGTTCTTTGATAATTTCCTGGGCCAGAGTGATGGCTCAGTGCTTAAAGTACTTGCAGTACAGGCCTGAGGACCAGAGTGCACATGCCCAGAACCCACATAAAATCTAGGCCTGGCCACACACTTGTAACCTCAACACTGGGGACTGAATATGACAGATCCCTGGACCAGGCAATATTCCTGAAAGAGCAAACTCCAGCTCAGTGAGAAACTTTGTCTCAAAAATTAAATGGGAAAGTGATTCGTGTCAACGCCAGACCCCCACATATGCACATGAGCTAGCTTACCACGCACATACTCATAGCTCTCTTCCAAGTCTCAGAACTAGAAGGAAAAAGGTGAAGAGGTGAACTTTAGATGATGCAAGTGGCAGTGGTTTCGACATTAAAGTATGTATTATTATGCTCTACACACAGGCTACAGTTTTAGATATGTAATGTGTATCTATGAAATAGTAAAACAATGGAATGCAATATACAGTTGAGGGCTCTAAACATTTGAACAGAAAATCTAAGCAAATATATTCACCATATACATATAAATATTATGTTCAAAACTTCATATTAGATGGTTGAAGAGTTATACTATGTAATATCATTAAATTTAATTTCGCTTTCATAGGACATATTTGTACATCATAAAGGTTATGAGAAATCACAAGATGGTATTCCATATAGTCTGGAATTTGGTGAACACAGGGTTTCTCATGCGTTTTGACTTCCATGATTACAGAGAAGCAATGTCTTGGGAGTAGGATGTAGTAGACAAGGGACAGATAATGGTCATTTGGGAAGCATACTAGCTCAGATTTTCCAATGTCTTCAATGGTTGATGTGAGTTCAGATTTACAAGGATTCATCTCAACCCAAAGTCGCTTTTCTGTGGTTTTGAAACTGAGTAGTATACTTTTCCTTTGCATGTCAAACTCCCTTGAATGCTTCTGGATTTTTGTTATTATGAAACTTGGGTGCTTGCACATGGTTTTGCCTTAAAGACACATGCTTCAAAGAAGTGCAAATGCTTAATTGGTGATCCAAAGACTCTTAAAATATTGCCCCCAACACCACAGAAGCATCCCCCAAATGCCAAGACTAGTTCTTATGTCTTCAGCCACAAAGAGTGTGGGAAAAGCACTTCCAGCTTAGTCTCATTCATAGTGACCAGAGGTTAGATTGGAGTCACATTCTGTTCCTTACAGAATCAGGATAAGCCAACATTTAGACTCCCCCAAAAAAGGATTAGGTTATGGAGGAAAAAGATAAAGGAGGTGACCCTGATAAATATTGACTTTCTGGCAAGTTTGGATCTCTTCATGCTAAATAAAAATATGAGGTTTCTTAGTGACACTTGACCTATGAAGTCATCTCCAATAATATTATAATACACTGGACAAGAACTGCAAAACAAATGAATGTCCAAGTGAAGCCAAGTTATTACAACAGCATTTGACTAATTTTCTCCTTATTATGCTTTTCTTTGCCAATTGCCAATTGCCTCTCCAACGTGGAGTTTGTGGTTTATAGGAATTTCAGTATGTTCATGTCATGAACTTACAGAATAATAATGACCATAAACAGTAAGTGTAAACAAGATGCAATGGTAGTATTAATATTTAAGTTCAAAGAGGAAGATGGAAACAGTAGAGAAGGCCTGGGAATGCTTGTGAAACAAGAGATGAGTGTTCTTGTTTGCATCTCCCTTAAATGCTACCTCAGGGATTCTAATATATTTGTTTCAAGTCTTTTCTGGATTCCTATAAACAAAGGTCACTGTCTGAGGATCCCCTGGATGTTCTTCTCTCCAGTCTTAAATTAGCCTAGATTCTTGGCATCAGTATATCCTGTAGGAGAAAGCAGTTAATACAGTACTGTGTTCAATACAAGCATAGCTCTAATAAACAACACTACAAATGAATTCACTGCTACTATATGTAAAGCATAAGAGAAACACTGCTTCTTAGTACTACATAGAAGACTGCATTCAAAAAGCAACATGTGTCACGATACTCAGAGGAGTTTACTTCTCAGTTGAGCAAAAGACCCTTTCAAAAGAAATAAACCTAGATATTCACAAGTGGAAATAGAACTGGTAGAGAACTAAATCTCAAACTGTGAATACTGTTTTTTTAATGTAATAAACTGTTTACAAATTTTGTTTTTCATTCAGGATGGGCTATTCTTTCAGATTCAGGAGAGCAGCCCACTTTGAAACACATGAACCATGGTATAATCAATGCAGAATATTCTTCTATGTTGAGTGCTGTGGAATAATGTTCTTATGCCCTGTAAGGATTTGTCATTTGCATTAGTTTTATAAAAAATTGGCCAGTAGCCAGGTAGGAAGTATAGGTGGGGTGACCAAACTAGGAGAATTCTAGGAAGAGGAAAGACAGTCATCAGCCAGAAGCAGAGGAAGTAAGATGAGAATGTCTTACTGAGAAAATGTACCAAGCCACATGGCTAAACATAGATAATAGTTATGGGTTAATTTAAGTTGCAAAACATAGTTAATAATAAACTTGAGATAAGAGGCCAAACAGTTTATAATTAATATAATCCTCTTTGTGTTTCTTTGAGACTGAATGGTTGCAGGACCAGGTAGGACAGAAACTTCTATCTATGGTTGAGTTTCAGGAAAACTATCTGTCTGTGAAATGATATGATATGATTTAGGCTTGCTGCCAACTAGGTGTAATACATAGTTCAAGAAATGCCATCAACTTCATCTATTTAAAAATTCTCACTTTATTAAATATTGACAAAATAGCCGTTAGTTTTAAATAGCTAAGAAGTAAGCAAAATACATTTCCTCAGATATTAAGCTGATAAAAGTGTAGTTGGTTTACTGACTGAACTCACTTTTCAACCAGTTGTGGTTTTATAGAGGCATGATCCTGGCTTCAAAAGTCTTCCTCCTTTTCCAATTTGGTTTATGATTCACTTTAAAGCCATGAGAAAGTAATAGGCTCAAGCCCCATGTGTCAGTGTTTTAGCCATAAATCCCCATTGGGGTCCTGAATGAACTCACTGAATGAACAGCTGATAGGCAAGAGGGGAAAGGAAAGTTAAAACCCAAAACAGCCACACAAATAAACCTGGTACCTTAGTGCCTTCAGTGCCTCTTAACATTAAATACTTCCCTGGGTAGGTCACTTCAGTGTTAAGAGGGATCTCTGTTGGTAAGTAAAGACTCATTCTTCTTCTTCTTCTTCTTCTTCTTCTTCTTCTTCTTCTTCTTCTTCTTCTTCTTCTTCTTCTTCTTCTTCTTCTTCTTCTTCTTCTCCTTCTCCTTCTCCTTCTCCTTCTCCTTCTCCTTCTCCTTCTCCTTCTCCTTCTCCTTCTCCTTCTCCTTCATCTTCTTCTTTTTCTTCGTACTGGAGCTTTTTTAAATTGATTTTTATTGAGCTCTAAATTTTTCTCTACTGCCCTCCCTGCCTCTCTGTTCCTTACATCCCTCTCCCAAGGTCCCCATGCTCCCAATTTACTCAGAAGAGCTTGTTTTTTTCTACTTCCAATGTAGATTGGATCTATGTATGTCTTTCTTAGGGTCCTCATTGTTGTCTAGGTTCTCTGGGTTTGTGATTTGTGGGCTGGTTTTCTTTGCTTTATGTTTAAAAACCACTTGTGAGTGAGTACATGTGATAATTGTCTTTCTGGGTCCGAGTTACCTCAGTCAAAATGATGTTTTCTAGCTCCATCCATTTGCCTGCAAAATTCAAGATGTCGTTATTTTTTCTGCTATGTAGTACTCCATTGTGTAAATGTACCACATTTTCCTTATCCATTCCTCAGTCGAAGGGCATTTAGGTTATTTCCAGGTTCTGGCTATGACAAACAATGCTTCTATGAACACAGCTGAGCACATGTCCTTGTGGCACTATTGAGCATCTTTTGGATATATACCCAAAAGTGGTATTACTGGGTCTTGAGGAAGGTTGTTTCCTAATTTTCTGAGAAATCGACACACAGACATCCAAAGGGGTTGTACCAGCTTGTATTCCCACCAGCAATACAGAAGTGTTCCCTTTACCCCACAACATCTCCAGCAAATGTCATCAGCGTTTTGATCTTGGCCATTCTTATAGGTGTAAGATGAAATCTCAGAGTTGTTTTGATTTGCATTTTTCTGATAACTAAGGATGTTGAGCATTTCCCTAAGTGTCTTTCAGCCATTTTAGATTTTTCTGTTGCGAGTTCTATGTTTAGGTCTGTACTCTATTTTTTTTATTGGATTATTTGTTCTTTTGATGATCAATTTCTTGAGTTCTTTGTATATTTTGGAGATTAGACCTCTGTCTGATGTGGGGTTAGTGAAGATCTTTTCCGATTCTGTAGGCTGTTGGGTTTTTTTTT